>NW_027509909.1:0-141156 GCF_051311805.1 Agelaius phoeniceus
AATATCTGTCTAGAGGCTTTGCCCCACAGGTCCCTGGTTTGTCCTTGATGGGCTGCAGCTGTGAGCATTGAAGAGAACTGGGATAAAAGGGGGCGGCGTAGCCATTCAGGGAGAGCCTTGAAGGAGCCCTGAACTGGGAAAGAACAGCATGCAGAAGAAAGCGTCTGTGCTGTGAAGACCTGCAGCCATAAGAACACACCGAGGAGGTATGGGACTTTAGCAATCTGAGAACAGCATGATGGGACTCTAGAGAAATAGAACAAACAACTAGTGGCAGCTTTCGATTTGGAGCAATCCAGCAAAGCTTGCAAATTTCTTGCTGGGCACCACCCTCTTGGTCAGGGCGAGTGGCCAGAAATGGAGGCCATTTTCCATGGGGAAAACGAAGTCATTGGCCCAGGGCTCTGGGTGTCAGATGACTGGTGGCATCTGGGGCTCTAAGGACTTGCAGGGTCCTAGTTGCTGGCAGCTTTCGTTCTGGAAGGATCCAGCAGAGTTTGTAGATTCCTGGCTTGGCACTGCCCTGCCTGCCAGGCCAAGTGGCCAGAAATGAAGGCCATTTTCCATGGGAAAAACGAAGTCCTTTCCCCAGGGTCTCAGGAATATGTTCAAGGTGGCGTTTGAGGCTCTAAGTACTTCCAGGGCCCTAGTTGCTGCCAGCTTTTCTTTTGTGAAAAATCCAGCAACGATTGCATCATTCTAGCTAGGCTCCCACTTTCTGCCAGGGTGAGTGGCTGCCAAGGGAGGCCATTTGCCATGGGAAAAAGAAGTCCTTTCCCCAGGGTCTGGGTGTCAGATGAAAGGTGGCCTTTGGGGTTCTGAGGACTTGTAGGGTAGTACTTACTGGCTAGAGTAGAGGAAATGGATTCTATTTGAATATCTGTCTAGAGGCTTTGCCCCACAGGTCCTGGTTGTCCTTGATGGGCTGCAGCTGTGAGCATTGAAGAGAACTGGGATAAAAGGGGGCGGCGTAGCCATTCAGGGAGAGCCTTGAAGGAGCCCTGAACTGGGAAAGAACAGCATGCAGAAGAAAGCGTCTGTGCTGTGAAGACCTGCAGCCATAAGAACACACCGAGGAGGTATGGACTTTAGCAATCTGAGAACAGCATTATGGGACTCTAGAGAAATAGAACAACAACAAGTGGCAGCTTTAGATTTGGAGCAATCCAGCAAAGCTTGCAAATTTCTTGCTGGGCAACCACCCTCTTGGTCAGAGGCGAGTGGCCAGAAATGGAGGCCATTTTCCATGGGGAAAACGAAGTCATTGGCCCAGGCTCTGGGTGTCAGATGACTGGTGGCATCTGGGGCTCTAAGGACTTGCAGGGTCCTAGTTGCTGGCAGCTTTCGTTCTGGAAGGATCCAGCACAGTTTGTAGATTCCTGGCTTGGCACTAGCCCTGCCTGCCAGGCCAAGTGGCCAGAAATGAAGGCCATTTTCCATGGGAAAAACGAAAGTCCTTTCCCAGGGTCTCAGGAATATGTTCAAGGTGGCGTTTGAGGCTCTAAGTACTTCCAGGCCCTAGTTGCTGCCAGCTTTTCTTTTGAAAAATCCAGCAACGATTGCATCATTCTAGCTAGGCTCCCACTTTCTGCCAGGGTGAGTGGCTGCCAAGGGAGGCCATTTGCCATGGAAAAAGAAGTCCTTTCCCCAGGGTCTGGGTGTCAAGATGAAAGGTGGCCTTTGGGGTTCTGAGGACTTGTAGGGTAGTACTTACTGGCTAGAGTAGAGGAAATGGATTCTATTTGAATATCTGTCTAGAGGCTTTGCCCACAGGTCCTGGTTGTCCTTGATGGGCTGCAGCTGTGAGCATTGAAGAGAACTGGGATAAAAGGGGGCGGCGTAGCCCATTCAGGGAGAGCCTTGAAGGAGCCCTGAACTGGAAAGAACAGCATGCAGAAGAAAGCGTCTGTGCTGTGAAGATCTGCAGCCATAGAACACACCGAGGAGGTATGGACTTTAGCAATCTGAGAACAGCATGATGGGACTCTAGAGAAATAGAACAACAACAAGTGGCAGCTTTCGATTTGGAGCAATCCAGCAAAGCTTGCAAATTTCTTGCTGGGCACCACCCTCTTGGTCAGGGCGAGTGGCCAGAAATGGAGGCCATTTTCCATGGGGAAAACGAAGTCATTGGCCCAGGCTCTGGGTGTCAGATGACTGGTGGCATCTGGGGCCTCTAAGGACTTGCAGGGTCCTAGTTGCTGGCAGCTTTCGTTCTGGAAGGATCCAGCACAGTTTGTAGATTCCTGGCTTGGCACTGCCCTGCCTGCCAGGCCAAGTGGCCACAAATGAAGGCCATTTTCCATGGGAAAAACGAAGTCCTTTCCCCAGGGTCTCAGGAATATGTTCAAGGTGGCGTTTGAGGCTCTAAGTACTTCCAGGGCCCTAGTTGCCTGCCAGCTTTTCTTTTGGAAAAATCCAGCAACGATTGCATCATTCTAGCTAGGCTCCCACTTTCTGCCAGGGTGAGTGGCTGCCAAGGGAGGCCATTTGCCATGGGAAAAAGAAGTCCTTTCCCCAGGGTCTGGGTGTCAGATGAAAGGTGGCCTTTGGGGTTCTGAGGACTTGTAGGGTAGTACTTACTGGCTAGAGTAGAGGAAATGGATTCTATTTGAATATCTGTCTAGAGGCTTTGCCCCACAGGTCCTGGTTGTCCTTGATGGGCTGCAGCTGTGAGCATTGAAGAGAACTGGGATAAAAGGGGGCGGCGTAGCCATTCAGGGAGAGCCTTGAAGGAGCCCTGAACTGGGAAAGAACAGCATGCAGAAGAAAGCGTCTGTGCTGTGAAGATCTGCAGCCATAAGAACACACCGAGGAGGTATGGACTTTAGCAATCTGAGAACAGCATGATGGGACTCTAGAGAAATAGAACAACAACAAGTGGCAGCTTTAGATTTGGAGCAATCCAGCAAAGCTTGCAAATTTCTTGCTGGGCACCACCCTCTTGGTCAGGGCGAGTGGCCAGAAATGGAGGCCATTTTCCATGGGGAAAACGAAGTCATTGGCCCAGGCTCTGGGTGTCAGATGACTGGTGGCATCTGGGGCTGTAAGGACTTGCAGGGTCCTAGTTGCTGGCAGCTTTCGTTCTGGAAGGATCCAGCACAGTTTGTAGATTCCTGGCTTGGCACTGCCCTGCCTGCCAGGCCAAGTGGCCAGAAATGAAGGCCATTTCCATGGGAAAAACGAAGTCCTTTCCCCAGGGTCTCAGTAATATGTTCAAGGTGGCGTTTGAGGCTCTAAGTACTTCCAGGGCCCTAGTTGCTGGCAGCTTTTCTTTTGGAAAAATCCAGCAACGATTGCATCATTCTAGCTAGGCTCCCACTTTCTGCCAGGGTGAGTGGCTGCCAAGGGAGGCCATTTGCCATGGGAAAAAGAAGTCCTTTCCCCAGGGTCTGGGTGTCAGATGAAAGGTGGCCTTTGGGGTTCTGAGGACTTGTAGGGTAGTACTTACTGGCTAGAGTAGAGGAAATGGATTCTATTTGAATATCTGTCTAGAGGCTTTGCCCCACAGGTCCTGGTTGTCCTTGATGGGCTGCAGCTGTGAGCATTGAAGAGAACTGGGATAAAAGGGGGCGGCGTAGCCATTCAGGGAGAGCCTTGAAGGAGCCCTGAACTGGGAAGAACAGCATGCAGAAGAAAGCGTCTGTGCTGTGAAGACCTGCAGCCATAAGAACACACCGAGGAGGTATGGACTTTAGCAATCTGAGAACAGCATGATGGGACTCTAGAGAATAGAACAACAACAAGTGGCAGCTTTCGATTTGGAGCAATCCAGCAAAGCTTGCAAATTTCTTGCTGGGCACCACCCTCTTGGTCAGGGCGAGTGGCCAGAAATGGAGGCCATTTTCCATGGGGAAAACGAAGTCATTGGCCCAGGCTCTGGGTGTCAGATGACTGGTGGCATCTGGGGCTCTAAGGACTTGCAGGGTCCTAGTTGCTGGCAGCTTTCGTTCTGGAAGGATCCAGCAGAGTTTGTAGATTCCTGGCTTGGCACTGCCCTGCCTGCCAGGCCAAGTGGCCAGAAATGAAGGCCATTTTCCATGGAAAAAGAAGTCCTTTCCCCAGGGTCTCAGGAATATGTTCAAGGTGGCGTTTGAGGCTCTAAGTACTTCCAGGGCCCTAGTTGCTGCCAGCTTTTCTTTGGAAAAATCCAGCAACGATTGCATCATTCTAGCTAGCTCCCACTTTCTGCCAGGGTGAGTGGCTGCCAAGGGAGGCCATTTGCCATGGGAAAAAGAAGTCCTTTCCCCAGGGTCTGGGTGTCAGATGAAAGGTGGCCTTTGGGGTTCTGAGGACTTGTAGGGTAGTACTTACTGGCTAGAGTAGAGGAAATGGATTCTATTTGAATATCTGTCTAGAGGCTTTGCCCCACAGGTCCTGGTTGTCCTTGATGGGCTGCAGCTGTGAGCATTGAAGAGAACTGGGATAAAAGGGGGGCGGCGTAGCCATTCAGGGAGAGCCTTGAAGGAGCCCTGAACTGGGAAAGAAACAGCATGCAGAAGAAAGCGTCTGTGCTGTGAAGATCTGCAGCCATAAGAACACACCGAGGAGGTATGGACTTTAGCAATCTGAGAACAGCATGATGGGACTCTAGAGAAATAGAACAACAACAAGTGGCAGCTTTAGATTTGGAGCAATCCAGCAAAGCTTGCAAATTTCTTGCTGGGCACCACCCTCTTGGTCAGGGCGAGTGGCCAGAAATGGAGGCCATTTTCCATGGGGAAAACGAAGTCATTGGCCCCAGGCTCTGGGTGTCAGATGACTGGTGGCATCTGGGGCTCTAAGGACTTGCAGGTCCTAGTTGCTGGCAGCTTTCGTTCTGGAGGATCCAGCACAGTTTGTAGATTCCTGGCTTGGCACTGCCCTGCCTGCCAGGCCAAGTGGCCAGAAATGAAGGCCATTTTCCATGGGAAAAACGAAGTCCTTTTCCCCAGGGTCTCAGGAATATGTTCAAGGTGGCGTTTGAGGCTCTAAGTACTTCCAGGGCCCTAGTTGCTGCCAGCTTTTCTTTTGGAAAAATCCAGCAACGATTGCATCATTCTAGCTAGGCCTCCCACTTTCTGCCAGGGTGAGTGGCTGCCAAGGGAGGCCATTTGCCATGGGAAAAAGAAGTCCTTTCCCCAGGGTCTGGTGTCAGATGAAAGGTGGCCTTTGGGGTTCTGAGGACTTGTAGGGTAGTACTTACTGGCTAGAGTAGAGGAAATGGATTCTATTTGAATATCTGTCTAGAGGCTTTGCCCCACAGGTCCTGGTTGTCCTTGATGGGCTGCAGCTGTGAGCATTGAAGAGAACTGGGATAAAAGGGGGCGGCGTAGCCATTCAGGGAGAGCTTGAAGGAGCCCTGAACTGGGAAAGAACAGCATGCAGAAGAAAGCGTCTGTGCTGTGAAGACCTGCAGCCATAAGAACACACCGAGGAGGTATGGACTTTAGCAATCTGAGAACAGCATGATGGGACTCTAGAGAAATAGAACAACAACAAGTGGCAGCTTTCGATTTGGAGCAATCCAGCAAAGCTTGCAAATTTCTTGCTGGGCACCACCCTCTTGGTCAGGGCGAGTGGCCAGAAATGGAGGCCATTTTCCATGGGGGAAAACGAAGTCATTGGCCCAGGCTCTGGGTGTCAGATGACTGGTGGCATCTGGGGCTCTAAGGACTTGCAGGGTCCTAGTTGCTGGCAGCTTTCGTTCTGGAAGGATCCAGCAGAGTTTGTAGATTCCTGGCTTGGCACTGCCCTGCCTGCCAGGCCAAGTGGCCAGAAATGAAGGCCATTTTCCATGGGAAAAACGAAGTCCTTTCCCCAGGGTCTCAGGAATATGTTCAAGGTGGCGTTTGAGGCTCTAAGTACTTCCAGGGCCCTAGTTGCTGCCAGCTTTTCTTTTGGAAAAATCCAGCAACGATTGCATCATTCTAGCTAGGCTCCCACTTTCTGCCAGGGTGAGTGGCTGCCAAGGGAGGCCATTTGCCATGGGAAAAAGAAGTCCTTTCCCCAGGGTCTGGGTGTCAGATGAAAGGTGGCCTTTGGGGTTCTGAGGACTTGTAGGGTAGTACTTACTGCTAGAGTAGAGGAAATGGATTCTATTTGAATATCTGTCTAGAGGCTTTGCCCCACAGGTCCTGGTTGTCCTTGATGGGCTGCAGCTGTGAGCATTGAAGAGAACTGGATAAAAGGGGGCGGCGTAGCCATTCAGGGAGAGCCTTGAAGGAGCCCTGAACTGGGAAAGAACAGCATGCAGAAGAAAGCGTCTGTGCTGTGAAGACCTGCAGCCATAAGAACACACCGAGGAGGTATGGACTTTAGCAATCTGAGAACAGCATGATGGGACTCTAGAGAAATAGAACAACAACAAGTGGCAGCTTTCGATTTGGAGCAATCCAGCAAAGCTTGCAAATTTCTTGCTGGGCACCACCCTCTTGGTCAGGGCGAGTGGCCAGAAATGGAGGCCATTTTCCATGGGGAAAACGAAGTCATTGGCCCAGGCTCTGGGTGTCAGATGACTGGTGGCATCTGGGGCTCTAAGGACTTGCAGGGTCCTAGTTGCTGGCAGCTTTCGTTCTGGAAGGATCCAGCACAGTTTGTAGATTCCTGGCTTGGCACTGCCCTGCCTGCCAGGCCAAGTGGCCAGAAATGAAGGCCATTTTCCATGGGAAAAACGAAGTCCTTTCCCCAGGGTCTCAGGAATATGTTCAAGGTGGCGTTTGAGGCTCTAAGTACTTCCAGGGCCCTAGTTGCTGCCAGCTTTTCTTTTGGAAAAATCCAGCAACGATTGCATCATTCTAGCTAGGCTCCCACTTTCTGCCAGGGTGAGTGGCTGCCAAGGGAGGCCATTTGCCATGGGAAAAAGAAGTCCTTTCCCCAGGGTCTGGGTGTCAGATGAAAGGTGGCCTTTGGGGTTCTGAGGACTTGTAGGGTAGTACTTACTGGCTAGAGTAGAGGAAATGGATTCTATTTGAATATCTGTCTAGAGGCTTTGCCCCACAGGTCCTGGTTGTCCTTGATGGGCTGCAGCTGTGAGCATTGAAGAGAACTGGGATAAAAGGGGGCGGCGTAGCCATTCAGGGAGAGCCTTGAAGAGCCCTGAACTGGGAAAGAACAGCATGCAGAAGAAAGCGTCTGTGCTGTGAAGATCTGCAGCCATAAGAACACACCGAGGAGGTATGGACTTTAGCAATCTGAGAACAGCATGATGGGACTCTAGAGAAATAGAACAACAACAAGTGGCAGCTTTAGATTTGGAGCAATCCAGCAAAGCTTGCAAATTTCTTGCTGGGCACCACCCTCTTGGTCAGGGCGAGTGGCCAGAAATGGAGGCCATTTTCCATGGGGAAAACGAAGTCATTGGCCCAGGCTCTGGGTGTCAGATGACTGGTGGCATCTGGGGCTCTAAGGACTTGCAGGGTCCTAGTTGCTGGCAGCTTTCGTTCTGGAAGGATCCAGCACAGTTTGTAGATTCCTGGCTTGGCACTGCCCTGCCTGCCAGGCCAAGTGGCCAGAAATGAAGGCCATTTTCCATGGGAAAAACGAAGTCCTTTCCCCAGGGTCTCAGGAATATGTTCAAGGTGGCGTTTGAGGCTCTAAGTACTTCCAGGGCCCTAGTTGCTGCCAGCTTTTCTTTTGGAAAAATCCAGCAACGATTGCATCATTCTAGCTAGGCTCCCACTTTCTGCCAGGGTGAGTGGCTGCCAAGGGAGGCCATTTGCCATGGGAAAAAGAAGTCCTTTCCCCAGGGTCTGGGTGTCAGATGAAAGGTGGCCTTTGGGGTTCTGAGGACTTGTAGGGTAGTACTTACTGGCTAGAGTAGAGGAAATGGATTCTATTTGAATATCTGTCTAGAGGCTTTGCCCCACAGGTCCTGGTTGTCCTTGATGGGCTGCAGCTGTGAGCATTGAAGAGAACTGGGATAAAAGGGGGCGGCGTAGCCATTCAGGGAGAGCCTTGAAGGAGCCCTGAACTGGGAAAGAACAGCATGCAGAAGAAAGCGTCTGTGCTGTGAAGACCTGCAGCCATAAGAACACACCGAGGAGGTATGGACTTTAGCAATCTGAGAACAGCATGATGGGACTCTAGAGAAATAGAACAACAACAAGTGGCAGCTTTCGATTTGGAGCAATCCAGCAAAGCTTGCAAATTTCTTGCTGGGCACCACCCTCTTGGTCAGGGCGAGTGGCCAGAAATGGAGGCCATTTTCCATGGGGAAAACGAAGTCATTGGCCCAGGCTCTGGGTGTCAGATGACTGGTGGCATCTGGGGCTCTAAGGACTTGCAGGGTCCTAGTTGCTGGCAGCTTTCGTTCTGGAAGGATCCAGCAGAGTTTGTAGATTCCTGGCTTGGCACTGCCCTGCCTGCCAGGCCAAGTGGCCAGAAATGAAGGCCATTTTCCATGGGAAAAACGAAGTCCTTTCCCCAGGGTCTCAGGAATATGTTCAAGGTGGCGTTTGAGGCTCTAAGTACTTCCAGGGCCCTAGTTGCTGCCAGCTTTTCTTTTGGAAAAATCCAGCAACGATTGCATCATTCTAGCTAGGCTCCCACTTTCTGCCAGGGTGAGTGGCTGCCAAGGGAGGCCATTTGCCATGGGAAAAAGAAGTCCTTTCCCCAGGGTCTGGGTGTCAGATGAAAGGTGGCCTTTGGGGTTCTGAGGACTTGTAGGGTAGTACTTACTGGCTAGAGTAGAGGAAATGGATTCTATTTGAATATCTGTCTAGAGGCTTTGCCCCACAGGTCCTGGTTGTCCTTGATGGGCTGCAGCTGTGAGCATTGAAGAGAACTGGGATAAAAGGGGGCGGCGTAGCCATTCAGGGAGAGCCTTGAAGGAGCCCTGAACTGGGAAAGAACAGCATGCAGAAGAAAGCGTCTGTGCTGTGAAGACCTGCAGCCATAAGAACACACCGAGGAGGTATGGACTTTAGCAATCTGAGAACAGCATTATGGGACTCTAGAGAAATAGAACAACAACAAGTGGCAGCTTTCGATTTGGAGCAATCCAGCAAAGCTTGCAAATTTCTTGCTGGGCACCACCCTCTTGGTCAGGGCGAGTGGCCAGAAATGGAGGCCATTTTCCATGGGGAAAACGAAGTCATTGGCCCAGGCTCTGGGTGTCAGATGACTGGTGGCATCTGGGGCTCTAAGGACTTGCAGGGTCCTAGTTGCTGGCAGCTTTCGTTCTGGAAGGATCCAGCACAGTTTGTAGATTCCTGGCTTGGCACTGCCCTGCCTGCCAGGCCAAGTGGCCAGAAATGAAGGCCATTTTCCATGGGAAAAACGAAGTCCTTTCCCCAGGGTCTCAGGAATATGTTCAAGGTGGCGTTTGAGGCTCTAAGTACTTCCAGGGCCCTAGTTGCTGCCAGCTTTTCTTTTGGAAAAATCCAGCAACGATTGCATCATTCTAGCTAGGCTCCCACTTTCTGCCAGGGTGAGTGGCTGCCAAGGGAGGCCATTTGCCATGGGAAAAAGAAGTCCTTTCCCCAGGGTCTGGGTGTCAGATGAAAGGTGGCCTTTGGGGTTCTGAGGACTTGTAGGGTAGTACTTACTGGCTAGAGTAGAGGAAATGGATTCTATTTGAATATCTGTCTAGAGGCTTTGCCCCACAGGTCCTGGTTGTCCTTGATGGGCTGCAGCTGTGAGCATTGAAGAGAACTGGGATAAAAGGGGGCGGCGTAGCCATTCAGGGAGAGCCTTGAAGGAGCCCTGAACTGGGAAAGAACAGCATGCAGAAGAAAGCGTCTGTGCTGTGAAGATCTGCAGCCATAAGAACACACCGAGGAGGTATGGACTTTAGCAATCTGAGAACAGCATGATGGGACTCTAGAGAAATAGAACAACAACAAGTGGCAGCTTTCGATTTGGAGCAATCCAGCAAAGCTTGCAAATTTCTTGCTGGGCACCACCCTCTTGGTCAGGGCGAGTGGCCAGAAATGGAGGCCATTTTCCATGGGGAAAACGAAGTCATTGGCCCAGGCTCTGGGTGTCAGATGACTGGTGGCATCTGGGGCTCTAAGGACTTGCAGGGTCCTAGTTGCTGGCAGCTTTCGTTCTGGAAGGATCCAGCACAGTTTGTAGATTCCTGGCTTGGCACTGCCCTGCCTGCCAGGCCAAGTGGCCAGAAATGAAGGCCATTTTCCATGGGAAAAACGAAGTCCTTTCCCCAGGGTCTCAGGAATATGTTCAAGGTGGCGTTTGAGGCTCTAAGTACTTCCAGGGCCCTAGTTGCTGCCAGCTTTTCTTTTGGAAAAATCCAGCAACGATTGCATCATTCTAGCTAGGCTCCCACTTTCTGCCAGGGTGAGTGGCTGCCAAGGGAGGCCATTTGCCATGGGAAAAAGAAGTCCTTTCCCCAGGGTCTGGGTGTCAGATGAAAGGTGGCCTTTGGGGTTCTGAGGACTTGTAGGGTAGTACTTACTGGCTAGAGTAGAGGAAATGGATTCTATTTGAATATCTGTCTAGAGGCTTTGCCCCACAGGTCCTGGTTGTCCTTGATGGGCTGCAGCTGTGAGCATTGAAGAGAACTGGGATAAAAGGGGGCGGCGTAGCCATTCAGGGAGAGCCTTGAAGGAGCCCTGAACTGGGAAAGAACAGCATGCAGAAGAAAGCGTCTGTGCTGTGAAGACCTGCAGCCATAAGAACACACCGAGGAGGTATGGACTTTAGCAATCTGAGAACAGCATGATGGGACTCTAGAGAAATAGAACAACAACAAGTGGCAGCTTTCGATTTGGAGCAATCCAGCAAAGCTTGCAAATTTCTTGCTGGGCACCACCCTCTTGGTCAGGGCGAGTGGCCAGAAATGGAGGCCATTTTCCATGGGGAAAACGAAGTCATTGGCCCAGGCTCTGGGTGTCAGATGACTGGTGGCATCTGGGGCTCTAAGGACTTGCAGGGTCCTAGTTGCTGGCAGCTTTCGTTCTGGAAGGATCCAGCACAGTTTGTAGATTCCTGGCTTGGCACTGCCCTGCCTGCCAGGCCAAGTGGCCAGAAATGAAGGCCATTTTCCATGGGAAAAACGAAGTCCTTTCCCCAGGGTCTCAGGAATATGTTCAAGGTGGCGTTTGAGGCTCTAAGTACTTCCAGGGCCCTAGTTGCTGCCAGCTTTTCTTTTGGAAAAATCCAGCAACGATTGCATCATTCTAGCTAGGCTCCCACTTTCTGCCAGGGTGAGTGGCTGCCAAGGGAGGCCATTTGCCATGGGAAAAAGAAGTCCTTTCCCCAGGGTCTGGGTGTCAGATGAAAGGTGGCCTTTGGGGTTCTGAGGACTTGTAGGGTAGTACTTACTGGCTAGAGTAGAGGAAATGGATTCTATTTGAATATCTGTCTAGAGGCTTTGCCCCACAGGTCCTGGTTGTCCTTGATGGGCTGCAGCTGTGAGCATTGAAGAGAACTGGGATAAAAGGGGGCGGCGTAGCCATTCAGGGAGAGCCTTGAAGGAGCCCTGAACTGGGAAAGAACAGCATGCAGAAGAAAGCGTCTGTGCTGTGAAGATCTGCAGCCATAAGAACACACCGAGGAGGTATGGACTTTAGCAATCTGAGAACAGCATGATGGGACTCTAGAGAAATAGAACAACAACAAGTGGCAGCTTTCGATTTGGAGCAATCCAGCAAAGCTTGCAAATTTCTTGCTGGGCACCACCCTCTTGGTCAGGGCGAGTGGCCAGAAATGGAGGCCATTTTCCATGGGGAAAACGAAGTCATTGGCCCAGGCTCTGGGTGTCAGATGACTGGTGGCATCTGGGGCTCTAAGGACTTGCAGGGTCCTAGTTGCTGGCAGCTTTCGTTCTGGAAGGATCCAGCAGAGTTTGTAGATTCCTGGCTTGGCACTGCCCTGCCTGCCAGGCCAAGTGGCCAGAAATGAAGGCCATTTTCCATGGGAAAAACGAAGTCCTTTCCCCAGGGTCTCAGGAATATGTTCAAGGTGGCGTTTGAGGCTCTAAGTACTTCCAGGGCCCTAGTTGCTGCCAGCTTTTCTTTTGGAAAAATCCAGCAACGATTGCATCATTCTAGCTAGGCTCCCACTTTCTGCCAGGGTGAGTGGCTGCCAAGGGAGGCCATTTGCCATGGGAAAAAGAAGTCCTTTCCCCAGGGTCTGGGTGTCAGATGAAAGGTGGCCTTTGGGGTTCTGAGGACTTGTAGGGTAGTACTTACTGGCTAGAGTAGAGGAAATGGATTCTATTTGAATATCTGTCTAGAGGCTTTGCCCCACAGGTCCTGGTTGTCCTTGATGGGCTGCAGCTGTGAGCATTGAAGAGAACTGGGATAAAAGGGGGCGGCGTAGCCATTCAGGGAGAGCCTTGAAGGAGCCCTGAACTGGGAAAGAACAGCATGCAGAAGAAAGCGTCTGTGCTGTGAAGACCTGCAGCCATAAGAACACACCGAGGAGGTATGGACTTTAGCAATCTGAGAACAGCATTATGGGACTCTAGAGAAATAGAACAACAACAAGTGGCAGCTTTCGATTTGGAGCAATCCAGCAAAGCTTGCAAATTTCTTGCTGGGCACCACCCTCTTGGTCAGGGCGAGTGGCCAGAAATGGAGGCCATTTTCCATGGGGAAAACGAAGTCATTGGCCCAGGCTCTGGGTGTCAGATGACTGGTGGCATCTGGGGCTCTAAGGACTTGCAGGGTCCTAGTTGCTGGCAGCTTTCGTTCTGGAAGGATCCAGCACAGTTTGTAGATTCCTGGCTTGGCACTGCCCTGCCTGCCAGGCCAAGTGGCCAGAAATGAAGGCCATTTTCCATGGGAAAAACGAAGTCCTTTCCCCAGGGTCTCAGTAATATGTTCAAGGTGGCGTTTGAGGCTCTAAGTACTTCCAGGGCCCTAGTTGCTGCCAGCTTTTCTTTTGGAAAAATCCAGCAACGATTGCATCATTCTAGCTAGGCTCCCACTTTCTGCCAGGGTGAGTGGCTGCCAAGGGAGGCCATTTGCCATGGGAAAAAGAAGTCCTTTCCCCAGGGTCTGGGTGTCAGATGAAAGGTGGCCTTTGGGGTTCTGAGGACTTGTAGGGTAGTACTTACTGGCTAGAGTAGAGGAAATGGATTCTATTTGAATATCTGTCTAGAGGCTTTGCCCCACAGGTCCTGGTTGTCCTTGATGGGCTGCAGCTGTGAGCATTGAAGAGAACTGGGATAAAAGGGGGCGGCGTAGCCATTCAGGGAGAGCCTTGAAGGAGCCCTGAACTGGGAAAGAACAGCATGCAGAAGAAAGCGTCTGTGCTGTGAAGATCTGCAGCCATAAGAACACACCGAGGAGGTATGGACTTTAGCAATCTGAGAACAGCATTATGGGACTCTAGAGAAATAGAACAACAACAAGTGGCAGCTTTCGATTTGGAGCAATCCAGCAAAGCTTGCAAATTTCTTGCTGGGCACCACCCTCTTGGTCAGGGCGAGTGGCCAGAAATGGAGGCCATTTTCCATGGGGAAAACGAAGTCATTGGCCCAGGCTCTGGGTGTCAGATGACTGGTGGCATCTGGGGCTCTAAGGACTTGCAGGGTCCTAGTTGCTGGCAGCTTTCGTTCTGGAAGGATCCAGCACAGTTTGTAGATTCCTGGCTTGGCACTGCCCTGCCTGCCAGGCCAAGTGGCCAGAAATGAAGGCCATTTTCCATGGGAAAAACGAAGTCCTTTCCCCAGGGTCTCAGGAATATGTTCAAGGTGGCGTTTGAGGCTCTAAGTACTTCCAGGGCCCTAGTTGCTGCCAGCTTTTCTTTTGGAAAAATCCAGCAACGATTGCATCATTCTAGCTAGGCTCCCACTTTCTGCCAGGGTGAGTGGCTGCCAAGGGAGGCCATTTGCCATGGGAAAAAGAAGTCCTTTCCCCAGGGTCTGGGTGTCAGATGAAAGGTGGCCTTTGGGGTTCTGAGGACTTGTAGGGTAGTACTTACTGGCTAGAGTAGAGGAAATGGATTCTATTTGAATATCTGTCTAGAGGCTTTGCCCCACAGGTCCTGGTTGTCCTTGATGGGCTGCAGCTGTGAGCATTGAAGAGAACTGGGATAAAAGGGGGCGGCGTAGCCATTCAGGGAGAGCCTTGAAGGAGCCCTGAACTGGGAAAGAACAGCATGCAGAAGAAAGCGTCTGTGCTGTGAAGACCTGCAGCCATAAGAACACACCGAGGAGGTATGGACTTTAGCAATCTGAGAACAGCATGATGGGACTCTAGAGAAATAGAACAACAACAAGTGGCAGCTTTCGATTTGGAGCAATCCAGCAAAGCTTGCAAATTTCTTGCTGGGCACCACCCTCTTGGTCAGGGCGAGTGGCCAGAAATGGAGGCCATTTTCCATGGGGAAAACGAAGTCATTGGCCCAGGCTCTGGGTGTCAGATGACTGGTGGCATCTGGGGCTCTAAGGACTTGCAGGGTCCTAGTTGCTGGCAGCTTTCGTTCTGGAAGGATCCAGCAGAGTTTGTAGATTCCTGGCTTGGCACTGCCCTGCCTGCCAGGCCAAGTGGCCAGAAATGAAGGCCATTTTCCATGGGAAAAACGAAGTCCTTTCCCCAGGGTCTCAGGAATATGTTCAAGGTGGCGTTTGAGGCTCTAAGTACTTCCAGGGCCCTAGTTGCTGGCAGCTTTTCTTTTGGAAAAATCCAGCAACGATTGCATCATTCTAGCTAGGCTCCCACTTTCTGCCAGGGTGAGTGGCTGCCAAGGGAGGCCATTTGCCATGGGAAAAAGAAGTCCTTTCCCCAGGGTCTGGGTGTCAGATGAAAGGTGGCCTTTGGGGTTCTGAGGACTTGTAGGGTAGTACTTACTGGCTAGAGTAGAGGAAATGGATTCTATTTGAATATCTGTCTAGAGGCTTTGCCCCACAGGTCCTGGTTGTCCTTGATGGGCTGCAGCTGTGAGCATTGAAGAGAACTGGGATAAAAGGGGGCGGCGTAGCCATTCAGGGAGAGCCTTGAAGGAGCCCTGAACTGGGAAAGAACAGCATGCAGAAGAAAGCGTCTGTGCTGTGAAGATCTGCAGCCATAAGAACACACCGAGGAGGTATGGACTTTAGCAATCTGAGAACAGCATGATGGGACTCTAGAGAAATAGAACAACAACAAGTGGCAGCTTTCGATTTGGAGCAATCCAGCAAAGCTTGCAAATTTCTTGCTGGGCACCACCCTCTTGGTCAGGGCGAGTGGCCAGAAATGGAGGCCATTTTCCATGGGGAAAACGAAGTCATTGGCCCAGGCTCTGGGTGTCAGATGACTGGTGGCATCTGGGGCTCTAAGGACTTGCAGGGTCCTAGTTGCTGGCAGCTTTCGTTCTGGAAGGATCCAGCACAGTTTGTAGATTCCTGGCTTGGCACTGCCCTGCCTGCCAGGCCAAGTGGCCAGAAATGAAGGCCATTTTCCATGGGAAAAACGAAGTCCTTTCCCCAGGGTCTCAGGAATATGTTCAAGGTGGCGTTTGAGGCTCTAAGTACTTCCAGGGCCCTAGTTGCTGGCAGCTTTTCTTTTGGAAAAATCCAGCAACGATTGCATCATTCTAGCTAGGCTCCCACTTTCTGCCAGGGTGAGTGGCTGCCAAGGGAGGCCATTTGCCATGGGAAAAAGAAGTCCTTTCCCCAGGGTCTGGGTGTCAGATGAAAGGTGGCCTTTGGGGTTCTGAGGACTTGTAGGGTAGTACTTACTGGCTAGAGTAGAGGAAATGGATTCTATTTGAATATCTGTCTAGAGGCTTTGCCCCACAGGTCCTGGTTGTCCTTGATGGGCTGCAGCTGTGAGCATTGAAGAGAACTGGGATAAAAGGGGGCGGCGTAGCCATTCAGGGAGAGCCTTGAAGGAGCCCTGAACTGGGAAAGAACAGCATGCAGAAGAAAGCGTCTGTGCTGTGAAGACCTGCAGCCATAAGAACACACCGAGGAGGTATGGACTTTAGCAATCTGAGAACAGCATGATGGGACTCTAGAGAAATAGAACAACAACAAGTGGCAGCTTTAGATTTGGAGCAATCCAGCAAAGCTTGCAAATTTCTTGCTGGGCACCACCCTCTTGGTCAGGGCGAGTGGCCAGAAATGGAGGCCATTTTCCATGGGGAAAACGAAGTCATTGGCCCAGGCTCTGGGTGTCAGATGACTGGTGGCATCTGGGGCTCTAAGGACTTGCAGGGTCCTAGTTGCTGGCAGCTTTCGTTCTGGAAGGATCCAGCACAGTTTGTAGATTCCTGGCTTGGCACTGCCCTGCCTGCCAGGCCAAGTGGCCAGAAATGAAGGCCATTTTCCATGGGAAAAACGAAGTCCTTTCCCCAGGGTCTCAGGAATATGTTCAAGGTGGCGTTTGAGGCTCTAAGTACTTCCAGGGCCCTAGTTGCTGCCAGCTTTTCTTTTGGAAAAATCCAGCAACGATTGCATCATTCTAGCTAGGCTCCCACTTTCTGCCAGGGTGAGTGGCTGCCAAGGGAGGCCATTTGCCATGGGAAAAAGAAGTCCTTTCCCCAGGGTCTGGGTGTCAGATGAAAGGTGGCCTTTGGGGTTCTGAGGACTTGTAGGGTACTACTTACTGGCTAGAGTAGAGGAAATGGATTCTATTTGAATATCTGTCTAGAGGCTTTGCCCCACAGGTCCTGGTTGTCCTTGATGGGCTGCAGCTGTGAGCATTGAAGAGAACTGGGATAAAAGGGGGCGGCGTAGCCATTCAGGGAGAGCCTTGAAGGAGCCCTGAACTGGGAAAGAACAGCATGCAGAAGAAAGCGTCTGTGCTGTGAAGATCTGCAGCCATAAGAACACACCGAGGAGGTATGGACTTTAGCAATCTGAGAACAGCATGATGGGACTCTAGAGAAATAGAACAACAACAAGTGGCAGCTTTCGATTTGGAGCAATCCAGCAAAGCTTGCAAATTTCTTGCTGGGCACCACCCTCTTGGTCAGGGCGAGTGGCCAGAAATGGAGGCCATTTTCCATGGGGAAAACGAAGTCATTGGCCCAGGCTCTGGGTGTCAGATGACTGGTGGCATCTGGGGCTCTAAGGACTTGCAGGGTCCTAGTTGCTGGCAGCTTTCGTTCTGGAAGGATCCAGCAGAGTTTGTAGATTCCTGGCTTGGCACTGCCCTGCCTGCCAGGCCAAGTGGCCAGAAATGAAGGCCATTTTCCATGGGAAAAACGAAGTCCTTTCCCCAGGGTCTCAGGAATATGTTCAAGGTGGCGTTTGAGGCTCTAAGTACTTCCAGGGCCCTAGTTGCTGCCAGCTTTTCTTTTGGAAAAATCCAGCAACGATTGCATCATTCTAGCTAGGCTCCCACTTTCTGCCAGGGTGAGTGGCTGCCAAGGGAGGCCATTTGCCATGGGAAAAAGAAGTCCTTTCCCCAGGGTCTGGGTGTCAGATGAAAGGTGGCCTTTGGGGTTCTGAGGACTTGTAGGGTAGTACTTACTGGCTAGAGTAGAGGAAATGGATTCTATTTGAATATCTGTCTAGAGGCTTTGCCCCACAGGTCCTGGTTGTCCTTGATGGGCTGCAGCTGTGAGCATTGAAGAGAACTGGGATAAAAGGGGGCGGCGTAGCCATTCAGGGAGAGCCTTGAAGGAGCCCTGAACTGGGAAAGAACAGCATGCAGAAGAAAGCGTCTGTGCTGTGAAGACCTGCAGCCATAAGAACACACCGAGGAGGTATGGACTTTAGCAATCTGAGAACAGCATGATGGGACTCTAGAGAAATAGAACAACAACAAGTGGCAGCTTTAGATTTGGAGCAATCCAGCAAAGCTTGCAAATTTCTTGCTGGGCACCACCCTCTTGGTCAGGGCGAGTGGCCAGAAATGGAGGCCATTTTCCATGGGGAAAACGAAGTCATTGGCCCAGGCTCTGGGTGTCAGATGACTGGTGGCATCTGGGGCTCTAAGGACTTGCAGGGTCCTAGTTGCTGGCAGCTTTCGTTCTGGAAGGATCCAGCAGAGTTTGTAGATTCCTGGCTTGGCACTGCCCTGCCTGCCAGGCCAAGTGGCCACAAATGAAGGCCATTTTCCATGGGAAAAACGAAGTCCTTTCCCCAGGGTCTCAGGAATATGTTCAAGGTGGCGTTTGAGGCTCTAAGTACTTCCAGGGCCCTAGTTGCTGGCAGCTTTTCTTTTGGAAAAATCCAGCAACGATTGCATCATTCTAGCTAGGCTCCCACTTTCTGCCAGGGTGAGTGGCTGCCAAGGGAGGCCATTTGCCATGGGAAAAAGAAGTCCTTTCCCCAGGGTCTGGGTGTCAGATGAAAGGTGGCCTTTGGGGTTCTGAGGACTTGTAGGGTAGTACTTACTGGCTAGAGTAGAGGAAATGGATTCTATTTGAATATCTGTCTAGAGGCTTTGCCCCACAGGTCCTGGTTGTCCTTGATGGGCTGCAGCTGTGAGCATTGAAGAGAACTGGGATAAAAGGGGGCGGCGTAGCCATTCAGGGAGAGCCTTGAAGGAGCCCTGAACTGGGAAAGAACAGCATGCAGAAGAAAGCGTCTGTGCTGTGAAGACCTGCAGCCATAAGAACACACCGAGGAGGTATGGACTTTAGCAATCTGAGAACAGCATGATGGGACTCTAGAGAAATAGAACAACAACAAGTGGCAGCTTTCGATTTGGAGCAATCCAGCAAAGCTTGCAAATTTCTTGCTGGGCACCACCCTCTTGGTCAGGGCGAGTGGCCAGAAATGGAGGCCATTTTCCATGGGGAAAACGAAGTCATTGGCCCAGGCTCTGGGTGTCAGATGACTGGTGGCATCTGGGGCTCTAAGGACTTGCAGGGTCCTAGTTGCTGGCAGCTTTCGTTCTGGAAGGATCCAGCACAGTTTGTAGATTCCTGGCTTGGCACTGCCCTGCCTGCCAGGCCAAGTGGCCAGAAATGAAGGCCATTTTCCATGGGAAAAACGAAGTCCTTTCCCCAGGGTCTCAGGAATATGTTCAAGGTGGCGTTTGAGGCTCTAAGTACTTCCAGGGCCCTAGTTGCTGCCAGCTTTTCTTTTGGAAAAATCCAGCAACGATTGCATCATTCTAGCTAGGCTCCCACTTTCTGCCAGGGTGAGTGGCTGCCAAGGGAGGCCATTTGCCATGGGAAAAAGAAGTCCTTTCCCCAGGGTCTGGGTGTCAGATGAAAGGTGGCCTTTGGGGTTCTGAGGACTTGTAGGGTAGTACTTACTGGCTAGAGTAGAGGAAATGGATTCTATTTGAATATCTGTCTAGAGGCTTTGCCCCACAGGTCCTGGTTGTCCTTGATGGGCTGCAGCTGTGAGCATTGAAGAGAACTGGGATAAAAGGGGGCGGCGTAGCCATTCAGGGAGAGCCTTGAAGGAGCCCTGAACTGGGAAAGAACAGCATGCAGAAGAAAGCGTCTGTGCTGTGAAGATCTGCAGCCATAAGAACACACCGAGGAGGTATGGACTTTAGCAATCTGAGAACAGCATGATGGGACTCTAGAGAAATAGAACAACAACAAGTGGCAGCTTTAGATTTGGAGCAATCCAGCAAAGCTTGCAAATTTCTTGCTGGGCACCACCCTCTTGGTCAGGGCGAGTGGCCAGAAATGGAGGCCATTTTCCATGGGGAAAACGAAGTCATTGGCCCAGGCTCTGGGTGTCAGATGACTGGTGGCATCTGGGGCTCTAAGGACTTGCAGGGTCCTAGTTGCTGGCAGCTTTCGTTCTGGAAGGATCCAGCACAGTTTGTAGATTCCTGGCTTGGCACTGCCCTGCCTGCCAGGCCAAGTGGCCAGAAATGAAGGCCATTTTCCATGGGAAAAACGAAGTCCTTTCCCCAGGGTCTCAGGAATATGTTCAAGGTGGCGTTTGAGGCTCTAAGTACTTCCAGGGCCCTAGTTGCTGCCAGCTTTTCTTTTGGAAAAATCCAGCAACGATTGCATCATTCTAGCTAGGCTCCCACTTTCTGCCAGGGTGAGTGGCTGCCAAGGGAGGCCATTTGCCATGGGAAAAAGAAGTCCTTTCCCCAGGGTCTGGGTGTCAGATGAAAGGTGGCCTTTGGGGTTCTGAGGACTTGTAGGGTAGTACTTACTGGCTAGAGTAGAGGAAATGGATTCTATTTGAATATCTGTCTAGAGGCTTTGCCCCACAGGTCCTGGTTGTCCTTGATGGGCTGCAGCTGTGAGCATTGAAGAGAACTGGGATAAAAGGGGGCGGCGTAGCCATTCAGGGAGAGCCTTGAAGGAGCCCTGAACTGGGAAAGAACAGCATGCAGAAGAAAGCGTCTGTGCTGTGAAGACCTGCAGCCATAAGAACACACCGAGGAGGTATGGACTTTAGCAATCTGAGAACAGCATGATGGGACTCTAGAGAAATAGAACAACAACAAGTGGCAGCTTTCGATTTGGAGCAATCCAGCAAAGCTTGCAAATTTCTTGCTGGGCACCACCCTCTTGGTCAGGGCGAGTGGCCAGAAATGGAGGCCATTTTCCATGGGGAAAACGAAGTCATTGGCCCAGGCTCTGGGTGTCAGATGACTGGTGGCATCTGGGGCTCTAAGGACTTGCAGGGTCCTAGTTGCTGGCAGCTTTCGTTCTGGAAGGATCCAGCAGAGTTTGTAGATTCCTGGCTTGGCACTGCCCTGCCTGCCAGGCCAAGTGGCCAGAAATGAAGGCCATTTTCCATGGGAAAAACGAAGTCCTTTCCCCAGGGTCTCAGTAATATGTTCAAGGTGGCGTTTGAGGCTCTAAGTACTTCCAGGGCCCTAGTTGCTGCCAGCTTTTCTTTTGGAAAAATCCAGCAACGATTGCATCATTCTAGCTAGGCTCCCACTTTCTGCCAGGGTGAGTGGCTGCCAAGGGAGGCCATTTGCCATGGGAAAAAGAAGTCCTTTCCCCAGGGTCTGGGTGTCAGATGAAAGGTGGCCTTTGGGGTTCTGAGGACTTGTAGGGTAGTACTTACTGGCTAGAGTAGAGGAAATGGATTCTATTTGAATATCTGTCTAGAGGCTTTGCCCCACAGGTCCTGGTTGTCCTTGATGGGCTGCAGCTGTGAGCATTGAAGAGAACTGGGATAAAAGGGGGCGGCGTAGCCATTCAGGGAGAGCCTTGAAGGAGCCCTGAACTGGGAAAGAACAGCATGCAGAAGAAAGCGTCTGTGCTGTGAAGATCTGCAGCCATAAGAACACACCGAGGAGGTATGGACTTTAGCAATCTGAGAACAGCATTATGGGACTCTAGAGAAATAGAACAACAACAAGTGGCAGCTTTCGATTTGGAGCAATCCAGCAAAGCTTGCAAATTTCTTGCTGGGCACCACCCTCTTGGTCAGGGCGAGTGGCCAGAAATGGAGGCCATTTTCCATGGGGAAAACGAAGTCATTGGCCCAGGCTCTGGGTGTCAGATGACTGGTGGCATCTGGGGCTCTAAGGACTTGCAGGGTCCTAGTTGCTGGCAGCTTTCGTTCTGGAAGGATCCAGCACAGTTTGTAGATTCCTGGCTTGGCACTGCCCTGCCTGCCAGGCCAAGTGGCCAGAAATGAAGGCCATTTTCCATGGGAAAAACGAAGTCCTTTCCCCAGGGTCTCAGGAATATGTTCAAGGTGGCGTTTGAGGCTCTAAGTACTTCCAGGGCCCTAGTTGCTGCCAGCTTTTCTTTTGGAAAAATCCAGCAACGATTGCATCATTCTAGCTAGGCTCCCACTTTCTGCCAGGGTGAGTGGCTGCCAAGGGAGGCCATTTGCCATGGGAAAAAGAAGTCCTTTCCCCAGGGTCTGGGTGTCAGATGAAAGGTGGCCTTTGGGGTTCTGAGGACTTGTAGGGTAGTACTTACTGGCTAGAGTAGAGGAAATGGATTCTATTTGAATATCTGTCTAGAGGCTTTGCCCCACAGGTCCTGGTTGTCCTTGATGGGCTGCAGCTGTGAGCATTGAAGAGAACTGGGATAAAAGGGGGCGGCGTAGCCATTCAGGGAGAGCCTTGAAGGAGCCCTGAACTGGGAAAGAACAGCATGCAGAAGAAAGCGTCTGTGCTGTGAAGACCTGCAGCCATAAGAACACACCGAGGAGGTATGGACTTTAGCAATCTGAGAACAGCATGATGGGACTCTAGAGAAATAGAACAACAACAAGTGGCAGCTTTCGATTTGGAGCAATCCAGCAAAGCTTGCAAATTTCTTGCTGGGCACCACCCTCTTGGTCAGGGCGAGTGGCCAGAAATGGAGGCCATTTTCCATGGGGAAAACGAAGTCATTGGCCCAGGCTCTGGGTGTCAGATGACTGGTGGCATCTGGGGCTCTAAGGACTTGCAGGGTCCTAGTTGCTGGCAGCTTTCGTTCTGGAAGGATCCAGCACAGTTTGTAGATTCCTGGCTTGGCACTGCCCTGCCTGCCAGGCCAAGTGGCCAGAAATGAAGGCCATTTTCCATGGGAAAAACGAAGTCCTTTCCCCAGGGTCTCAGTAATATGTTCAAGGTGGCGTTTGAGGCTCTAAGTACTTCCAGGGCCCTAGTTGCTGCCAGCTTTTCTTTTGGAAAAATCCAGCAACGATTGCATCATTCTAGCTAGGCTCCCACTTTCTGCCAGGGTGAGTGGCTGCCAAGGGAGGCCATTTGCCATGGGAAAAAGAAGTCCTTTCCCCAGGGTCTGGGTGTCAGATGAAAGGTGGCCTTTGGGGTTCTGAGGACTTGTAGGGTAGTACTTACTGGCTAGAGTAGAGGAAATGGATTCTATTTGAATATCTGTCTAGAGGCTTTGCCCCACAGGTCCTGGTTGTCCTTGATGGGCTGCAGCTGTGAGCATTGAAGAGAACTGGGATAAAAGGGGGCGGCGTAGCCATTCAGGGAGAGCCTTGAAGGAGCCCTGAACTGGGAAAGAACAGCATGCAGAAGAAAGCGGCTGTGCTGTGAAGACCTGCAGCCATAAGAACACACCGAGGAGGTATGGACTTTAGCAATCTGAGAACAGCATTATGGGACTCTAGAGAAATAGAACAACAACAAGTGGCAGCTTTCGATTTGGAGCAATCCAGCAAAGCTTGCAAATTTCTTGCTGGGCACCACCCTCTTGGTCAGGGCGAGTGGCCAGAAATGGAGGCCATTTTCCATGGGGAAAACGAAGTCATTGGCCCAGGCTCTGGGTGTCAGATGACTGGTGGCATCTGGGGCTCTAAGGACTTGCAGGGTCCTAGTTGCTGGCAGCTTTCGTTCTGGAAGGATCCAGCACAGTTTGTAGATTCCTGGCTTGGCACTGCCCTGCCTGCCAGGCCAAGTGGCCACAAATGAAGGCCATTTTCCATGGGAAAAACGAAGTCCTTTCCCCAGGGTCTCAGGAATATGTTCAAGGTGGCGTTTGAGGCTCTAAGTACTTCCAGGGCCCTAGTTGCTGGCAGCTTTTCTTTTGGAAAAATCCAGCAACGATTGCATCATTCTAGCTAGGCTCCCACTTTCTGCCAGGGTGAGTGGCTGCCAAGGGAGGCCATTTGCCATGGGAAAAAGAAGTCCTTTCCCCAGGGTCTGGGTGTCAGATGAAAGGTGGCCTTTGGGGTTCTGAGGACTTGTAGGGTAGTACTTACTGGCTAGAGTAGAGGAAATGGATTCTATTTGAATATCTGTCTAGAGGCTTTGCCCCACAGGTCCTGGTTGTCCTTGATGGGCTGCAGCTGTGAGCATTGAAGAGAACTGGGATAAAAGGGGGCGGCGTAGCCATTCAGGGAGAGCCTTGAAGGAGCCCTGAACTGGGAAAGAACAGCATGCAGAAGAAAGCATCTGTGCTGTGAAGATCTGCAGCCATAAGAACACACCGAGGAGGTATGGACTTTAGCAATCTGAGAACAGCATGATGGGACTCTAGAGAAATAGAACAACAACAAGTGGCAGCTTTAGATTTGGAGCAATCCAGCAAAGCTTGCAAATTTCTTGCTGGGCACCACCCTCTTGGTCAGGGCGAGTGGCCAGAAATGGAGGCCATTTTCCATGGGGAAAACGAAGTCATTGGCCCAGGCTCTGGGTGTCAGATGACTGGTGGCATCTGGGGCTCTAAGGACTTGCAGGGTCCTAGTTGCTGGCAGCTTTCGTTCTGGAAGGATCCAGCAGAGTTTGTAGATTCCTGGCTTGGCACTGCCCTGCCTGCCAGGCCAAGTGGCCAGAAATGAAGGCCATTTTCCATGGGAAAAACGAAGTCCTTTCCCCAGGGTCTCAGGAATATGTTCAAGGTGGCGTTTGAGGCTCTAAGTACTTCCAGGGCCCTAGTTGCTGCCAGCTTTTCTTTTGGAAAAATCCAGCAACGATTGCATCATTCTAGCTAGGCTCCCACTTTCTGCCAGGGTGAGTGGCTGCCAAGGGAGGCCATTTGCCATGGGAAAAAGAAGTCCTTTCCCCAGGGTCTGGGTGTCAGATGAAAGGTGGCCTTTGGGGTTCTGAGGACTTGTAGGGTAGTACTTACTGGCTAGAGTAGAGGAAATGGATTCTATTTGAATATCTGTCCCACAGGTCCTGGTTGTCCTTGATGGGCTGCAGCTGTGAGCATTGAAGAGAACTGGGATAAAAGGGGGCGGCGTAGCCATTCAGGGAGAGCCTTGAAGGAGCCCTGAACTGGGAAAGAACAGCATGCAGGAGAAAGCGTCTGTGCTGTGAAGACCTGCAGCCATAAGAACACACCGAGGAGGTATGGACTTTAGCAATCTGAGAACAGCATTATGGGACTCTAGAGAAATAGAACAACAACAAGTGGCAGCTTTCGATTTGGAGCAATCCAGCAAAGCTTGCAAATTTCTTGCTGGGCACCACCCTCTTGGTCAGGGCGAGTGGCCAGAAATGGAGGCCATTTTCCATGGGGAAAACGAAGTCATTGGCCCAGGCTCTGGGTGTCAGATGACTGGTGGCATCTGGGGCTCTAAGGACTTGCAGGGTCCTAGTTGCTGGCAGCTTTCGTTCTGGAAGGATCCAGCAGAGTTTGTAGATTCCTGGCTTGGCACTGCCCTGCCTGCCAGGCCAAGTGGCCACAAATGAAGGCCATTTTCCATGGGAAAAACGAAGTCCTTTCCCCAGGGTCTCAGGAATATGTTCAAGGTGGCGTTTGAGGCTCTAAGTACTTCCAGGGCCCTAGTTGCTGCCAGCTTTTCTTTTGGAAAAATCCAGCAACGATTGCATCATTCTAGCTAGGCTCCCACTTTCTGCCAGGGTGAGTGGCTGCCAAGGGAGGCCATTTGCCATGGGAAAAAGAAGTCCTTTCCCCAGGGTCTGGGTGTCAGATGAAAGGTGGCCTTTGGGGTTCTGAGGACTTGTAGGGTAGTACTTACTGGCTAGAGTAGAGGAAATGGATTCTATTTGAATATCTGTCTAGAGGCTTTGCCCCACAGGTCCTGGTTGTCCTTGATGGGCTGCAGCTGTGAGCATTGAAGAGAACTGGGATAAAAGGGGGCGGCGTAGCCATTCAGGGAGAGCCTTGAAGGAGCCCTGAACTGGGAAAGAACAGCATGCAGAAGAAAGCGTCTGTGCTGTGAAGATCTGCAGCCATAAGAACACACCGAGGAGGTATGGACTTTAGCAATCTGAGAACAGCATGATGGGACTCTAGAGAAATAGAACAACAACAAGTGGCAGCTTTCGATTTGGAGCAATCCAGCAAAGCTTGCAAATTTCTTGCTGGGCACCACCCTCTTGGTCAGGGCGAGTGGCCAGAAATGGAGGCCATTTTCCATGGGGAAAACGAAGTCATTGGCCCAGGCTCTGGGTGTCAGATGACTGGTGGCATCTGGGGCTCTAAGGACTTGCAGGGTCCTAGTTGCTGGCAGCTTTCGTTCTGGAAGGATCCAGCACAGTTTGTAGATTCCTGGCTTGGCACTGCCCTGCCTGCCAGGCCAAGTGGCCAGAAATGAAGGCCATTTTCCATGGGAAAAACGAAGTCCTTTCCCCAGGGTCTCAGTAATATGTTCAAGGTGGCGTTTGAGGCTCTAAGTACTTCCAGGGCCCTAGTTGCTGCCAGCTTTTCTTTTGGAAAAATCCAGCAACGATTGCATCATTCTAGCTAGGCTCCCACTTTCTGCCAGGGTGAGTGGCTGCCAAGGGAGGCCATTTGCCATGGGAAAAAGAAGTCCTTTCCCCAGGGTCTGGGTGTCAGATGAAAGGTGGCCTTTGGGGTTCTGAGGACTTGTAGGGTAGTACTTACTGGCTAGAGTAGAGGAAATGGATTCTATTTGAATATCTGTCTAGAGGCTTTGCCCCACAGGTCCTGGTTGTCCTTGATGGGCTGCAGCTGTGAGCATTGAAGAGAACTGGGATAAAAGGGGGCGGCGTAGCCATTCAGGGAGAGCCTTGAAGGAGCCCTGAACTGGGAAAGAACAGCATGCAGAAGAAAGCGTCTGTGCTGTGAAGACCTGCAGCCATAAGAACACACCGAGGAGGTATGGACTTTAGCAATCTGAGAACAGCATGATGGGACTCTAGAGAAATAGAACAACAACAAGTGGCAGCTTTCGATTTGGAGCAATCCAGCAAAGCTTGCAAATTTCTTGCTGGGCACCACCCTCTTGGTCAGGGCGAGTGGCCAGAAATGGAGGCCATTTTCCATGGGGAAAACGAAGTCATTGGCCCAGGCTCTGGGTGTCAGATGACTGGTGGCATCTGGGGCTCTAAGGACTTGCAGGGTCCTAGTTGCTGGCAGCTTTCGTTCTGGAAGGATCCAGCACAGTTTGTAGATTCCTGGCTTGGCACTGCCCTGCCTGCCAGGCCAAGTGGCCAGAAATGAAGGCCATTTTCCATGGGAAAAACGAAGTCCTTTCCCCAGGGTCTCAGGAATATGTTCAAGGTGGCGTTTGAGGCTCTAAGTACTTCCAGGGCCCTAGTTGCTGCCAGCTTTTCTTTTGGAAAAATCCAGCAACGATTGCATCATTCTAGCTAGGCTCCCACTTTCTGCCAGGGTGAGTGGCTGCCAAGGGAGGCCATTTGCCATGGGAAAAAGAAGTCCTTTCCCCAGGGTCTGGGTGTCAGATGAAAGGTGGCCTTTGGGGTTCTGAGGACTTGTAGGGTAGTACTTACTGGCTAGAGTAGAGGAAATGGATTCTATTTGAATATCTGTCTAGAGGCTTTGCCCCACAGGTCCTGGTTGTCCTTGATGGGCTGCAGCTGTGAGCATTGAAGAGAACTGGGATAAAAGGGGGCGGCGTAGCCATTCAGGGAGAGCCTTGAAGGAGCCCTGAACTGGGAAAGAACAGCATGCAGAAGAAAGCGTCTGTGCTGTGAAGACCTGCAGCCATAAGAACACACCGAGGAGGTATGGACTTTAGCAATCTGAGAACAGCATGATGGGACTCTAGAGAAATAGAACAACAACAAGTGGCAGCTTTCGATTTGGAGCAATCCAGCAAAGCTTGCAAATTTCTTGCTGGGCACCACCCTCTTGGTCAGGGCGAGTGGCCAGAAATGGAGGCCATTTTCCATGGGGAAAACGAAGTCATTGGCCCAGGCTCTGGGTGTCAGATGACTGGTGGCATCTGGGGCTCTAAGGACTTGCAGGGTCCTAGTTGCTGGCAGCTTTCGTTCTGGAAGGATCCAGCACAGTTTGTAGATTCCTGGCTTGGCACTGCCCTGCCTGCCAGGCCAAGTGGCCAGAAATGAAGGCCATTTTCCATGGGAAAAACGAAGTCCTTTCCCCAGGGTCTCAGGAATATGTTCAAGGTGGCGTTTGAGGCTCTAAGTACTTCCAGGGCCCTAGTTGCTGCCAGCTTTTCTTTTGGAAAAATCCAGCAACGATTGCATCATTCTAGCTAGGCTCCCACTTTCTGCCAGGGTGAGTGGCTGCCAAGGGAGGCCATTTGCCATGGGAAAAAGAAGTCCTTTCCCCAGGGTCTGGGTGTCAGATGAAAGGTGGCCTTTGGGGTTCTGAGGACTTGTAGGGTACTACTTACTGGCTAGAGTAGAGGAAATGGATTCTATTTGAATATCTGTCTAGAGGCTTTGCCCCACAGGTCCTGGTTGTCCTTGATGGGCTGCAGCTGTGAGCATTGAAGAGAACTGGGATAAAAGGGGGCGGCGTAGCCATTCAGGGAGAGCCTTGAAGGAGCCCTGAACTGGGAAAGAACAGCATGCAGAAGAAAGCGTCTGTGCTGTGAAGACCTGCAGCCATAAGAACACACCGAGGAGGTATGGACTTTAGCAATCTGAGAACAGCATGATGGGACTCTAGAGAAATAGAACAACAAGTGGCAGCTTTCGATTTGGAGCAATCCAGCAAAGCTTGCAAATTTCTTGCTGGGCACCACCCTCTTGGTCAGGGCGAGTGGCCAGAAATGGAGGCCATTTTCCATGGGGAAAACGAAGTCATTGGCCCAGGCTCTGGGTGTCAGATGACTGGTGGCATCTGGGGCTCTAAGGACTTGCAGGGTCCTAGTTGCTGGCAGCTTTCGTTCTGGAAGGATCCAGCACAGTTTGTAGATTCCTGGCTTGGCACTGCCCTGCCTGCCAGGCCAAGTGGCCAGAAATGAAGGCCATTTTCCATGGGAAAAACGAAGTCCTTTCCCCAGGGTCTCAGGAATATGTTCAAGGTGGCGTTTGAGGCTCTAAGTACTTCCAGGGCCCTAGTTGCTGCCAGCTTTTCTTTTGGAAAAATCCAGCAACGATTGCATCATTCTAGCTAGGCTCCCACTTTCTGCCAGGGTGAGTGGCTGCCAAGGGAGGCCATTTGCCATGGGAAAAAGAAGTCCTTTCCCCAGGGTCTGGGTGTCAGATGAAAGGTGGCCTTTGGGGTTCTGAGGACTTGTAGGGTAGTACTTACTGGCTAGAGTAGAGGAAATGGATTCTATTTGAATATCTGAATAGAGGCTTTGCCCCACAGGTCCTGGTTGTCCTTGATGGGCTGCAGCTGTGAGCATTGAAGAGAACTGGGATAAAAGGGGGCGGCGTAGCCATTCAGGGAGAGCCTTGAAGGAGCCCTGAACTGGGAAAGAACAGCATGCAGAAGAAAGCGTCTGTGCTGTGAAGACCTGCAGCCATAAGAACACACCGAGGAGGTATGGACTTTAGCAATCTGAGAACAGCATTATGGGACTCTAGAGAAATAGAACAACAACAAGTGGCAGCTTTCGATTTGGAGCAATCCAGCAAAGCTTGCAAATTTCTTGCTGGGCACCACCCTCTTGGTCAGGGCGAGTGGCCAGAAATGGAGGCCATTTTCCATGGGGAAAACGAAGTCATTGGCCCAGGCTCTGGGTGTCAGATGACTGGTGGCATCTGGGGCTCTAAGGACTTGCAGGGTCCTAGTTGCTGGCAGCTTTCGTTCTGGAAGGATCCAGCACAGTTTGTAGATTCCTGGCTTGGCACTGCCCTGCCTGCCAGGCCAAGTGGCCACAAATGAAGGCCATTTTCCATGGGAAAAACGAAGTCCTTTCCCCAGGGTCTCAGTAATATGTTCAAGGTGGCGTTTGAGGCTCTAAGTACTTCCAGGGCCCTAGTTGCTGCCAGCTTTTCTTTTGGAAAAATCCAGCAACGATTGCATCATTCTAGCTAGGCTCCCACTTTCTGCCAGGGTGAGTGGCTGCCAAGGGAGGCCATTTGCCATGGGAAAAAGAAGTCCTTTCCCCAGGGTCTGGGTGTCAGATGAAAGGTGGCCTTTGGGGTTCTGAGGACTTGTAGGGTAGTACTTACTGGCTAGAGTAGAGGAAATGGATTCTATTTGAATATCTGTCTAGAGGCTTTGCCCCACAGGTCCTGGTTGTCCTTGATGGGCTGCAGCTGTGAGCATTGAAGAGAACTGGGATAAAAGGGGGCGGCGTAGCCATTCAGGGAGAGCCTTGAAGGAGCCCTGAACTGGGAAAGAACAGCATGCAGAAGAAAGCGTCTGTGCTGTGAAGACCTGCAGCCATAAGAACACACCGAGGAGGTATGGACTTTAGCAATCTGAGAACAGCATGATGGGACTCTAGAGAAATAGAACAACAACAAGTGGCAGCTTTCGATTTGGAGCAATCCAGCAAAGCTTGCAAATTTCTTGCTGGGCACCACCCTCTTGGTCAGGGCGAGTGGCCAGAAATGGAGGCCATTTTCCATGGGGAAAACGAAGTCATTGGCCCAGGCTCTGGGTGTCAGATGACTGGTGGCATCTGGGGCTCTAAGGACTTGCAGGGTCCTAGTTGCTGGCAGCTTTCGTTCTGGAAGGATCCAGCACAGTTTGTAGATTCCTGGCTTGGCACTGCCCTGCCTGCCAGGCCAAGTGGCCAGAAATGAAGGCCATTTTCCATGGGAAAAACGAAGTCCTTTCCCCAGGGTCTCAGGAATATGTTCAAGGTGGCGTTTGAGGCTCTAAGTACTTCCAGGGCCCTAGTTGCTGCCAGCTTTTCTTTTGGAAAAATCCAGCAACGATTGCATCATTCTAGCTAGGCTCCCACTTTCTGCCAGGGTGAGTGGCTGCCAAGGGAGGCCATTTGCCATGGGAAAAAGAAGTCCTTTCCCCAGGGTCTGGGTGTCAGATGAAAGGTGGCCTTTGGGGTTCTGAGGACTTGTAGGGTAGTACTTACTGGCTAGAGTAGAGGAAATGGATTCTATTTGAATATCTGTCTAGAGGCTTTGCCCCACAGGTCCTGGTTGTCCTTGATGGGCTGCAGCTGTGAGCATTGAAGAGAACTGGGATAAAAGGGGGCGGCGTAGCCATTCAGGGAGAGCCTTGAAGGAGCCCTGAACTGGGAAAGAACAGCATGCAGAAGAAAGCGTCTGTGCTGTGAAGATCTGCAGCCATAAGAACACACCGAGGAGGTATGGACTTTAGCAATCTGAGAACAGCATGATGGGACTCTAGAGAAATAGAACAACAACAAGTGGCAGCTTTCGATTTGGAGCAATCCAGCAAAGCTTGCAAATTTCTTGCTGGGCACCACCCTCTTGGTCAGGGCGAGTGGCCAGAAATGGAGGCCATTTTCCATGGGGAAAACGAAGTCATTGGCCCAGGCTCTGGGTGTCAGATGACTGGTGGCATCTGGGGCTCTAAGGACTTGCAGGGTCCTAGTTGCTGGCAGCTTTCGTTCTGGAAGGATCCAGCAGAGTTTGTAGATTCCTGGCTTGGCACTGCCCTGCCTGCCAGGCCAAGTGGCCACAAATGAAGGCCATTTTCCATGGGAAAAACGAAGTCCTTTCCCCAGGGTCTCAGGAATATGTTCAAGGTGGCGTTTGAGGCTCTAAGTACTTCCAGGGCCCTAGTTGCTGCCAGCTTTTCTTTTGGAAAAATCCAGCAACGATTGCATCATTCTAGCTAGGCTCCCACTTTCTGCCAGGGTGAGTGGCTGCCAAGGGAGGCCATTTGCCATGGGAAAAAGAAGTCCTTTCCCCAGGGTCTGGGTGTCAGATGAAAGGTGGCCTTTGGGGTTCTGAGGACTTGTAGGGTAGTACTTACTGGCTAGAGTAGAGGAAATGGATTCTATTTGAATATCTGTCCCACAGGTCCTGGTTGTCCTTGATGGGCTGCAGCTGTGAGCATTGAAGAGAACTGGGATAAAAGGGGGCGGCGTAGCCATTCAGGGAGAGCCTTGAAGGAGCCCTGAACTGGGAAAGAACAGCATGCAGAAGAAAGCGTCTGTGCTGTGAAGATCTGCAGCCATAAGAACACACCGAGGAGGTATGGACTTTAGCAATCTGAGAACAGCATGATGGGACTCTAGAGAAATAGAACAACAACAAGTGGCAGCTTTCGATTTGGAGCAATCCAGCAAAGCTTGCAAATTTCTTGCTGGGCACCACCCTCTTGGTCAGGGCGAGTGGCCAGAAATGGAGGCCATTTTCCATGGGGAAAACGAAGTCATTGGCCCAGGCTCTGGGTGTCAGATGACTGGTGGCATCTGGGGCTCTAAGGACTTGCAGGGTCCTAGTTGCTGGCAGCTTTCGTTCTGGAAGGATCCAGCACAGTTTGTAGATTCCTGGCTTGGCACTGCCCTGCCTGCCAGGCCAAGTGGCCAGAAATGAAGGCCATTTTCCATGGGAAAAACGAAGTCCTTTCCCCAGGGTCTCAGTAATATGTTCAAGGTGGCGTTTGAGGCTCTAAGTACTTCCAGGGCCCTAGTTGCTGCCAGCTTTTCTTTTGGAAAAATCCAGCAACGATTGCATCATTCTAGCTAGGCTCCCACTTTCTGCCAGGGTGAGTGGCTGCCAAGGGAGGCCATTTGCCATGGGAAAAAGAAGTCCTTTCCCCAGGGTCTGGGTGTCAGATGAAAGGTGGCCTTTGGGGTTCTGAGGACTTGTAGGGTACTACTTACTGGCTAGAGTAGAGGAAATGGATTCTATTTGAATATCTGTCTAGAGGCTTTGCCCCACAGGTCCTGGTTGTCCTTGATGGGCTGCAGCTGTGAGCATTGAAGAGAACTGGGATAAAAGGGGGCGGCGTAGCCATTCAGGGAGAGCCTTGAAGGAGCCCTGAACTGGGAAAGAACAGCATGCAGAAGAAAGCGTCTGTGCTGTGATGATCTGCAGCCATAAGAACACACTGAGGAGGTATGGACTTTAGCAATCTGAGAACAGCATGATGGGACTCTAGAGAAATAGAACAACAACAAGTGGCAGCTTTAGATTTGGAGCAATCCAGCAAAGCTTGCAAATTTCTTGCTGGGCACCACCCTCTTGGTCAGGGTGAGTGGCCAGAAATGGAGGCCATTTTCCATGGGGAAAACGAAGTCATTGGCCCAGGCTCTGGGTGTCAGATGACTGGTGGCATCTGGGGCTCTAAGGACTTGCAGGGTCCTAGTTGCTGGCAGCTTTCGTTCTGGAAGGATCCAGCAGAGTTTGTAGATTCCTGGCTTGGCACTGCCCTGCCTGCCAGGCCAAGTGGCCACAAATGAAGGCCATTTTCCATGGGAAAAACGAAGTCCTTTCCCCAGGGTCTCAGTAATATGTTCAAGGTGGCGTTTGAGGCTCTAAGTACTTCCAGGGCCCTAGTTGCTGCCAGCTTTTCTTTTGGAAAAATCCAGCAACGATTGCATCATTCTAGCTAGGCTCCCACTTTCTGCCAGGGTGAGTGGCTGCCAAGGGAGGCCATTTGCCATGGGAAAAAGAAGTCCTTTCCCCAGGGTCTGGGTGTCAGATGAAAGGTGGCCTTTGGGGTTCTGAGGACTTGTAGGGTAGTACTTACTGGCTAGAGTAGAGGAAATGGATTCTATTTGAATATCTGTCTAGAGGCTTTGCCCCACAGGTCCTGGTTGTCCTTGATGGGCTGCAGCTGTGAGCATTGAAGAGAACTGGGATAAAAGGGGGCGGCGTAGCCATTCAGGGAGAGCCTTGAAGGAGCCCTGAACTGGGAAAGAACAGCATGCAGAAGAAAGCGTCTGTGCTGTGAAGATCTGCAGCCATAAGAACACACCGAGGAGGTATGGACTTTAGCAATCTGAGAACAGCATTATGGGACTCTAGAGAAATAGAACAACAACAAGTGGCAGCTTTCGATTTGGAGCAATCCAGCAAAGCTTGCAAATTTCTTGCTGGGCACCACCCTCTTGGTCAGGGCGAGTGGCCAGAAATGGAGGCCATTTTCCATGGGGAAAACGAAGTCATTGGCCCAGGCTCTGGGTGTCAGATGACTGGTGGCATCTGGGGCTCTAAGGACTTGCAGGGTCCTAGTTGCTGGCAGCTTTCGTTCTGGAAGGATCCAGCACAGTTTGTAGATTCCTGGCTTGGCACTGCCCTGCCTGCCAGGCCAAGTGGCCAGAAATGAAGGCCATTTTCCATGGGAAAAACGAAGTCCTTTCCCCAGGGTCTCAGGAATATGTTCAAGGTGGCGTTTGAGGCTCTAAGTACTTCCAGGGCCCTAGTTGCTGCCAGCTTTTCTTTTGGAAAAATCCAGCAACGATTGCATCATTCTAGCTAGGCTCCCACTTTCTGCCAGGGTGAGTGGCTGCCAAGGGAGGCCATTTGCCATGGGAAAAAGAAGTCCTTTCCCCAGGGTCTGGGTGTCAGATGAAAGGTGGCCTTTGGGGTTCTGAGGACTTGTAGGGTAGTACTTACTGGCTAGAGTAGAGGAAATGGATTCTATTTGAATATCTGTCCCACAGGTCCTGGTTGTCCTTGATGGGCTGCAGCTGTGAGCATTGAAGAGAACTGGGATAAAAGGGGGCGGCGTAGCCATTCAGGGAGAGCCTTGAAGGAGCCCTGAACTGGGAAAGAACAGCATGCAGAAGAAAGCGTCTGTGCTGTGAAGACCTGCAGCCATAAGAACACACCGAGGAGGTATGGACTTTAGCAATCTGAGAACAGCATGATGGGACTCTAGAGAAATAGAACAACAACAAGTGGCAGCTTTCGATTTGGAGCAATCCAGCAAAGCTTGCAAATTTCTTGCTGGGCACCACCCTCTTGGTCAGGGCGAGTGGCCAGAAATGGAGGCCATTTTCCATGGGGAAAACGAAGTCATTGGCCCAGGCTCTGGGTGTCAGATGACTGGTGGCATCTGGGGCTCTAAGGACTTGCAGGGTCCTAGTTGCTGGCAGCTTTCGTTCTGGAAGGATCCAGCAGAGTTTGTAGATTCCTGGCTTGGCACTGCCCTGCCTGCCAGGCCAAGTGGCCACAAATGAAGGCCATTTTCCATGGGAAAAACGAAGTCCTTTCCCCAGGGTCTCAGTAATATGTTCAAGGTGGCGTTTGAGGCTCTAAGTACTTCCAGGGCCCTAGTTGCTGCCAGCTTTTCTTTTGGAAAAATCCAGCAACGATTGCATCATTCTAGCTAGGCTCCCACTTTCTGCCAGGGTGAGTGGCTGCCAAGGGAGGCCATTTGCCATGGGAAAAAGAAGTCCTTTCCCCAGGGTCTGGGTGTCAGATGAAAGGTGGCCTTTGGGGTTCTGAGGACTTGTAGGGTAGTACTTACTGGCTAGAGTAGAGGAAATGGATTCTATTTGAATATCTGTCTAGAGGCTTTGCCCCACAGGTCCTGGTTGTCCTTGATGGGCTGCAGCTGTGAGCATTGAAGAGAACTGGGATAAAAGGGGGCGGCGTAGCCATTCAGGGAGAGCCTTGAAGGAGCCCTGAACTGGGAAAGAACAGCATGCAGAAGAAAGCGTCTGTGCTGTGAAGATCTGCAGCCATAAGAACACACCGAGGAGGTATGGACTTTAGCAATCTGAGAACAGCATGATGGGACTCTAGAGAAATAGAACAACAACAAGTGGCAGCTTTCGATTTGGAGCAATCCAGCAAAGCTTGCAAATTTCTTGCTGGGCACCACCCTCTTGGTCAGGGCGAGTGGCCAGAAATGGAGGCCATTTTCCATGGGGAAAACGAAGTCATTGGCCCAGGCTCTGGGTGTCAGATGACTGGTGGCATCTGGGGCTCTAAGGACTTGCAGGGTCCTAGTTGCTGGCAGCTTTCGTTCTGGAAGGATCCAGCACAGTTTGTAGATTCCTGGCTTGGCACTGCCCTGCCTGCCAGGCCAAGTGGCCAGAAATGAAGGCCATTTTCCATGGGAAAAACGAAGTCCTTTCCCCAGGGTCTCAGGAATATGTTCAAGGTGGCGTTTGAGGCTCTAAGTACTTCCAGGGCCCTAGTTGCTGCCAGCTTTTCTTTTGGAAAAATCCAGCAACGATTGCATCATTCTAGCTAGGCTCCCACTTTCTGCCAGGGTGAGTGGCTGCCAAGGGAGGCCATTTGCCATGGGAAAAAGAAGTCCTTTCCCCAGGGTCTGGGTGTCAGATGAAAGGTGGCCTTTGGGGTTCTGAGGACTTGTAGGGTAGTACTTACTGGCTAGAGTAGAGGAAATGGATTCTATTTGAATATCTGTCTAGAGGCTTTGCCCCACAGGTCCTGGTTGTCCTTGATGGGCTGCAGCTGTGAGCATTGAAGAGAACTGGGATAAAAGGGGGCGGCGTAGCCATTCAGGGAGAGCCTTGAAGGAGCCCTGAACTGGGAAAGAACAGCATGCAGAAGAAAGCGTCTGTGCTGTGATGATCTGCAGCCATAAGAACACACTGAGGAGGTATGGACTTTAGCAATCTGAGAACAGCATGATGGGACTCTAGAGAAATAGAACAACAACAAGTGGCAGCTTTAGATTTGGAGCAATCCAGCAAAGCTTGCAAATTTCTTGCTGGGCACCACCCTCTTGGTCAGGGTGAGTGGCCAGAAATGGAGGCCATTTTCCATGGGGAAAATGAAGTCATTGGCCCAGGCTCTGGGTGTCAGATGACTGGTGGCATCTGGGGCTCTAAGGACTTGCAGGGTCCTAGTTGCTGGCAGCTTTCGTTCTGGAAGGATCCAGCACAGTTTGTAGATTCCTGGCTTGGCACTGCCCTGCCTGCCAGGCCAAGTGGCCACAAATGAAGGCCATTTTCCATGGGAAAAACGAAGTCCTTTCCCCAGGGTCTCAGGAATATGTTCAAGGTGGCGTTTGAGGCTCTAAGTACTTCCAGGGCCCTAGTTGCTGCCAGCTTTTCTTTTGGAAATATCCAGCAACGATTGCATCATTCTAGCTAGGCTCCCACTTTCTGCCAGGGTGAGTGGCTGCCAAGGGAGGCCATTTGCCATGGGAAAAAGAAGTCCTTTCCCCAGGGTCTGGGTGTCAGATGAAAGGTGGCCTTTGGGGTTCTGAGGACTTGTAGGGTAGTACTTACTGGCTAGAGTAGAGGAAATGGATTCTATTTGAATATCTGTCTAGAGGCTTTGCCCCACAGGTCCTGGTTGTCCTTGATGGGCTGCAGCTGTGAGCATTGAAGAGAACTGGGATAAAAGGGGGCAGCGTAGCCATTCAGGGAGAGCCTTGAAGGAGCCCTGAACTGGGAAAGAACAGCATGCAGAAGAAAGCGTCTGTGCTGTGAAGATCTGCAGCCATAAGAACACACCGAGGAGGTATGGACTTTAGCAATCTGAGAACAGCATGATGGGACTCTAGAGAAATAGAACAACAACAAGTGGCAGCTTTCGATTTGGAGCAATCCAGCAAAGCTTGCAAATTTCTTGCTGGGCACCACCCTCTTGGTCAGGGCGAGTGGCCAGAAATGGAGGCCATTTTCCATGGGGAAAACGAAGTCATTGGCCCAGGCTCTGGGTGTCAGATGACTGGTGGCATCTGGGGCTCTAAGGACTTGCAGGGTCCTAGTTGCTGGCAGCTTTCGTTCTGGAAGGATCCAGCACAGTTTGTAGATTCCTGGCTTGGCACTGCCCTGCCTGCCAGGCCAAGTGGCCAGAAATGAAGGCCATTTTCCATGGGAAAAACGAAGTCCTTTCCCCAGGGTCTCAGGAATATGTTCAAGGTGGCGTTTGAGGCTCTAAGTACTTCCAGGGCCCTAGTTGCTGCCAGCTTTTCTTTTGGAAAAATCCAGCAACGATTGCATCATTCTAGCTAGGCTCCCACTTTCTGCCAGGGTGAGTGGCTGCCAAGGGAGGCCATTTGCCATGGGAAAAAGAAGTCCTTTCCCCAGGGTCTGGGTGTCAGATGAAAGGTGGCCTTTGGGGTTCTGAGGACTTGTAGGGTAGTACTTACTGGCTAGAGTAGAGGAAATGGATTCTATTTGAATATCTGTCTAGAGGCTTTGCCCCACAGGTCCTGGTTGTCCTTGATGGGCTGCAGCTGTGAGCATTGAAGAGAACTGGGATAAAAGGGGGCGGCGTAGCCATTCAGGGAGAGCCTTGAAGGAGCCCTGAACTGGGAAAGAACAGCATGCAGAAGAAAGCGTCTGTGCTGTGAAGATCTGCAGCCATAAGAACACACCGAGGAGGTATGGACTTTAGCAATCTGAGAACAGCATGATGGGACTCTAGAGAAATAGAACAACAACAAGTGGCAGCTTTAGATTTGGAGCAATCCAGCAAAGCTTGCAAATTTCTTGCTGGGCACCACCCTCTTGGTCAGGGCGAGTGGCCAGAAATGGAGGCCATTTTCCATGGGGAAAACGAAGTCATTGGCCCAGGCTCTGGGTGTCAGATGACTGGTGGCATCTGGGGCTCTAAGGACTTGCAGGGTCCTAGTTGCTGGCAGCTTTCGTTCTGGAAGGATCCAGCACAGTTTGTAGATTCCTGGCTTGGCACTGCCCTGCCTGCCAGGCCAAGTGGCCAGAAATGAAGGCCATTTTCCATGGGAAAAACGAAGTCCTTTCCCCAGGGTCTCAGTAATATGTTCAAGGTGGCGTTTGAGGCTCTAAGTACTTCCAGGGCCCTAGTTGCTGCCAGCTTTTCTTTTGGAAAAATCCAGCAACGATTGCATCATTCTAGCTAGGCTCCCACTTTCTGCCAGGGTGAGTGGCTGCCAAGGGAGGCCATTTGCCATGGGAAAAAGAAGTCCTTTCCCCAGGGTCTGGGTGTCAGATGAAAGGTGGCCTTTGGGGTTCTGAGGACTTGTAGGGTAGTACTTACTGGCTAGAGTAGAGGAAATGGATTCTATTTGAATATCTGTCTAGAGGCTTTGCCCCACAGGTCCTGGTTGTCCTTGATGGGCTGCAGCTGTGAGCATTGAAGAGAACTGGGATAAAAGGGGGCGGCGTAGCCATTCAGGGAGAGCCTTGAAGGAGCCCTGAACTGGGAAAGAACAGCATGCAGAAGAAAGCGTCTGTGCTGTGAAGATCTGCAGCCATAAGAACACACCGAGGAGGTATGGACTTTAGCAATCTGAGAACAGCATGATGGGACTCTAGAGAAATAGAACAACAACAAGTGGCAGCTTTAGATTTGGAGCAATCCAGCAAAGCTTGCAAATTTCTTGCTGGGCACCACCCTCTTGGTCAGGGCGAGTGGCCAGAAATGGAGGCCATTTTCCATGGGGAAAACGAAGTCATTGGCCCAGGCTCTGGGTGTCAGATGACTGGTGGCATCTGGGGCTCTAAGGACTTGCAGGGTCCTAGTTGCTGGCAGCTTTCGTTCTGGAAGGATCCAGCACAGTTTGTAGATTCCTGGCTTGGCACTGCCCTGCCTGCCAGGCCAAGTGGCCAGAAATGAAGGCCATTTTCCATGGGAAAAACGAAGTCCTTTCCCCAGGGTCTCAGGAATATGTTCAAGGTGGCGTTTGAGGCTCTAAGTACTTCCAGGGCCCTAGTTGCTGCCAGCTTTTCTTTTGGAAAAATCCAGCAACGATTGCATCATTCTAGCTAGGCTCCCACTTTCTGCCAGGGTGAGTGGCTGCCAAGGGAGGCCATTTGCCATGGGAAAAAGAAGTCCTTTCCCCAGGGTCTGGGTGTCAGATGAAAGGTGGCCTTTGGGGTTCTGAGGACTTGTAGGGTAGTACTTACTGGCTAGAGTAGAGGAAATGGATTCTATTTGAATATCTGTCCCACAGGTCCTGGTTGTCCTTGATGGGCTGCAGCTGTGAGCATTGAAGAGAACTGGGATAAAAGGGGGCGGCGTAGCCATTCAGGGAGAGCCTTGAAGGAGCCCTGAACTGGGAAAGAACAGCATGCAGAAGAAAGCGTCTGTGCTGTGAAGACCTGCAGCCATAAGAACACACCGAGGAGGTATGGACTTTAGCAATCTGAGAACAGCATGATGGGACTCTAGAGAAATAGAACAACAACAAGTGGCAGCTTTCGATTTGGAGCAATCCAGCAAAGCTTGCAAATTTCTTGCTGGGCACCACCCTCTTGGTCAGGGCGAGTGGCCAGAAATGGAGGCCATTTTCCATGGGGAAAACGAAGTCATTGGCCCAGGCTCTGGGTGTCAGATGACTGGTGGCATCTGGGGCTCTAAGGACTTGCAGGGTCCTAGTTGCTGGCAGCTTTCGTTCTGGAAGGATCCAGCAGAGTTTGTAGATTCCTGGCTTGGCACTGCCCTGCCTGCCAGGCCAAGTGGCCACAAATGAAGGCCATTTTCCATGGGAAAAACGAAGTCCTTTCCCCAGGGTCTCAGGAATATGTTCAAGGTGGCGTTTGAGGCTCTAAGTACTTCCAGGGCCCTAGTTGCTGCCAGCTTTTCTTTTGGAAAAATCCAGCAACGATTGCATCATTCTAGCTAGGCTCCCACTTTCTGCCAGGGTGAGTGGCTGCCAAGGGAGGCCATTTGCCATGGGAAAAAGAAGTCCTTTCCCCAGGGTCTGGGTGTCAGATGAAAGGTGGCCTTTGGGGTTCTGAGGACTTGTAGGGTAGTACTTACTGGCTAGAGTAGAGGAAATGGATTCTATTTGAATATCTGTCTAGAGGCTTTGCCCCACAGGTCCTGGTTGTCCTTGATGGGCTGCAGCTGTGAGCATTGAAGAGAACTGGGATAAAAGGGGGCGGCGTAGCCATTCAGGGAGAGCCTTGAAGGAGCCCTGAACTGGGAAAGAACAGCATGCAGAAGAAAGCGTCTGTGCTGTGAAGATCTGCAGCCATAAGAACACACCGAGGAGGTATGGACTTTAGCAATCTGAGAACAGCATGATGGGACTCTAGAGAAATAGAACAACAACAAGTGGCAGCTTTCGATTTGGAGCAATCCAGCAAAGCTTGCAAATTTCTTGCTGGGCACCACCCTCTTGGTCAGGGCGAGTGGCCAGAAATGGAGGCCATTTTCCATGGGGAAAACGAAGTCATTGGCCCAGGCTCTGGGTGTCAGATGACTGGTGGCATCTGGGGCTCTAAGGACTTGCAGGGTCCTAGTTGCTGGCAGCTTTCGTTCTGGAAGGATCCAGCACAGTTTGTAGATTCCTGGCTTGGCACTGCCCTGCCTGCCAGGCCAAGTGGCCAGAAATGAAGGCCATTTTCCATGGGAAAAACGAAGTCCTTTCCCCAGGGTCTCAGGAATATGTTCAAGGTGGCGTTTGAGGCTCTAAGTACTTCCAGGGCCCTAGTTGCTGGCAGCTTTTCTTTTGGAAAAATCCAGCAACGATTGCATCATTCTAGCTAGGCTCCCACTTTCTGCCAGGGTGAGTGGCTGCCAAGGGAGGCCATTTGCCATGGGAAAAAGAAGTCCTTTCCCCAGGGTCTGGGTGTCAGATGAAAGGTGGCCTTTGGGGTTCTGAGGACTTGTAGGGTAGTACTTACTGGCTAGAGTAGAGGAAATGGATTCTATTTGAATATCTGTCTAGAGGCTTTGCCCCACAGGTCCTGGTTGTCCTTGATGGGCTGCAGCTGTGAGCATTGAAGAGAACTGGGATAAAAGGGGGCGGCGTAGCCATTCAGGGAGAGCCTTGAAGGAGCCCTGAACTGGGAAAGAACAGCATGCAGAAGAAAGCGTCTGTGCTGTGATGATCTGCAGCCATAAGAACACACTGAGGAGGTATGGACTTTAGCAATCTGAGAACAGCATGATGGGACTCTAGAGAAATAGAACAACAACAAGTGGCAGCTTTAGATTTGGAGCAATCCAGCAAAGCTTGCAAATTTCTTGCTGGGCACCACCCTCTTGGTCAGGGTGAGTGGCCAGAAATGGAGGCCATTTTCCATGGGGAAAATGAAGTCATTGGCCCAGGCTCTGGGTGTCAGATGACTGGTGGCATCTGGGGCTCTAAGGACTTGCAGGGTCCTAGTTGCTGGCAGCTTTCGTTCTGGAAGGATCCAGCACAGTTTGTAGATTCCTGGCTTGGCACTGCCCTGCCTGCCAGGCCAAGTGGCCACAAATGAAGGCCATTTTCCATGGGAAAAACGAAGTCCTTTCCCCAGGGTCTCAGGAATATGTTCAAGGTGGCGTTTGAGGCTCTAAGTACTTCCAGGGCCCTAGTTGCTGCCAGCTTTTCTTTTGGAAATATCCAGCAACGATTGCATCATTCTAGCTAGGCTCCCACTTTCTGCCAGGGTGAGTGGCTGCCAAGGGAGGCCATTTGCCATGGGAAAAAGAAGTCCTTTCCCCAGGGTCTGGGTGTCAGATGAAAGGTGGCCTTTGGGGTTCTGAGGACTTGTAGGGTAGTACTTACTGGCTAGAGTAGAGGAAATGGATTCTATTTGAATATCTGTCTAGAGGCTTTGCCCCACAGGTCCTGGTTGTCCTTGATGGGCTGCAGCTGTGAGCATTGAAGAGAACTGGGATAAAAGGGGGCAGCGTAGCCATTCAGGGAGAGCCTTGAAGGAGCCCTGAACTGGGAAAGAACAGCATGCAGAAGAAAGCGTCTGTGCTGTGAAGATCTGCAGCCATAAGAACACACCGAGGAGGTATGGACTTTAGCAATCTGAGAACAGCATGATGGGACTCTAGAGAAATAGAACAACAACAAGTGGCAGCTTTCGATTTGGAGCAATCCAGCAAAGCTTGCAAATTTCTTGCTGGGCACCACCCTCTTGGTCAGGGCGAGTGGCCAGAAATGGAGGCCATTTTCCATGGGGAAAACGAAGTCATTGGCCCAGGCTCTGGGTGTCAGATGACTGGTGGCATCTGGGGCTCTAAGGACTTGCAGGGTCCTAGTTGCTGGCAGCTTTCGTTCTGGAAGGATCCAGCACAGTTTGTAGATTCCTGGCTTGGCACTGCCCTGCCTGCCAGGCCAAGTGGCCAGAAATGAAGGCCATTTTCCATGGGAAAAACGAAGTCCTTTCCCCAGGGTCTCAGGAATATGTTCAAGGTGGCGTTTGAGGCTCTAAGTACTTCCAGGGCCCTAGTTGCTGCCAGCTTTTCTTTTGGAAAAATCCAGCAACGATTGCATCATTCTAGCTAGGCTCCCACTTTCTGCCAGGGTGAGTGGCTGCCAAGGGAGGCCATTTGCCATGGGAAAAAGAAGTCCTTTCCCCAGGGTCTGGGTGTCAGATGAAAGGTGGCCTTTGGGGTTCTGAGGACTTGTAGGGTAGTACTTACTGGCTAGAGTAGAGGAAATGGATTCTATTTGAATATCTGTCTAGAGGCTTTGCCCCACAGGTCCTGGTTGTCCTTGATGGGCTGCAGCTGTGAGCATTGAAGAGAACTGGGATAAAAGGGGGCGGCGTAGCCATTCAGGGAGAGCCTTGAAGGAGCCCTGAACTGGGAAAGAACAGCATGCAGAAGAAAGCGTCTGTGCTGTGAAGATCTGCAGCCATAAGAACACACCGAGGAGGTATGGACTTTAGCAATCTGAGAACAGCATGATGGGACTCTAGAGAAATAGAACAACAACAAGTGGCAGCTTTAGATTTGGAGCAATCCAGCAAAGCTTGCAAATTTCTTGCTGGGCACCACCCTCTTGGTCAGGGCGAGTGGCCAGAAATGGAGGCCATTTTCCATGGGGAAAACGAAGTCATTGGCCCAGGCTCTGGGTGTCAGATGACTGGTGGCATCTGGGGCTCTAAGGACTTGCAGGGTCCTAGTTGCTGGCAGCTTTCGTTCTGGAAGGATCCAGCACAGTTTGTAGATTCCTGGCTTGGCACTGCCCTGCCTGCCAGGCCAAGTGGCCAGAAATGAAGGCCATTTTCCATGGGAAAAACGAAGTCCTTTCCCCAGGGTCTCAGTAATATGTTCAAGGTGGCGTTTGAGGCTCTAAGTACTTCCAGGGCCCTAGTTGCTGCCAGCTTTTCTTTTGGAAAAATCCAGCAACGATTGCATCATTCTAGCTAGGCTCCCACTTTCTGCCAGGGTGAGTGGCTGCCAAGGGAGGCCATTTGCCATGGGAAAAAGAAGTCCTTTCCCCAGGGTCTGGGTGTCAGATGAAAGGTGGCCTTTGGGGTTCTGAGGACTTGTAGGGTACTACTTACTGGCTAGAGTAGAGGAAATGGATTCTATTTGAATATCTGTCTAGAGGCTTTGCCCCACAGGTCCTGGTTGTCCTTGATGGGCTGCAGCTGTGAGCATTGAAGAGAACTGGGATAAAAGGGGGCGGCGTAGCCATTCAGGGAGAGCCTTGAAGGAGCCCTGAACTGGGAAAGAACAGCATGCAGAAGAAAGCGTCTGTGCTGTGAAGACCTGCAGCCATAAGAACACACCGAGGAGGTATGGACTTTAGCAATCTGAGAACAGCATGATGGGACTCTAGAGAAATAGAACAACAACAAGTGGCAGCTTTCGATTTGGAGCAATCCAGCAAAGCTTGCAAATTTCTTGCTGGGCACCACCCTCTTGGTCAGGGCGAGTGGCCAGAAATGGAGGCCATTTTCCATGGGGAAAACGAAGTCATTGGCCCAGGCTCTGGGTGTCAGATGACTGGTGGCATCTGGGGCTCTAAGGACTTGCAGGGTCCTAGTTGCTGGCAGCTTTCGTTCTGGAAGGATCCAGCACAGTTTGTAGATTCCTGGCTTGGCACTGCCCTGCCTGCCAGGCCAAGTGGCCAGAAATGAAGGCCATTTTCCATGGGAAAAACGAAGTCCTTTCCCCAGGGTCTCAGGAATATGTTCAAGGTGGCGTTTGAGGCTCTAAGTACTTCCAGGGCCCTAGTTGCTGCCAGCTTTTCTTTTGGAAAAATCCAGCAACGATTGCATCATTCTAGCTAGGCTCCCACTTTCTGCCAGGGTGAGTGGCTGCCAAGGGAGGCCATTTGCCATGGGAAAAAGAAGTCCTTTCCCCAGGGTCTGGGTGTCAGATGAAAGGTGGCCTTTGGGGTTCTGAGGACTTGTAGGGTAGTACTTACTGGCTAGAGTAGAGGAAATGGATTCTATTTGAATATCTGTCTAGAGGCTTTGCCCCACAGGTCCTGGTTGTCCTTGATGGGCTGCAGCTGTGAGCATTGAAGAGAACTGGGATAAAAGGGGGCGGCGTAGCCATTCAGGGAGAGCCTTGAAGGAGCCCTGAACTGGGAAAGAACAGCATGCAGAAGAAAGCGTCTGTGCTGTGAAGACCTGCAGCCATAAGAACACACCGAGGAGGTATGGACTTTAGCAATCTGAGAACAGCATGATGGGACTCTAGAGAAATAGAACAACAACAAGTGGCAGCTTTCGATTTGGAGCAATCCAGCAAAGCTTGCAAATTTCTTGCTGGGCACCACCCTCTTGGTCAGGGCGAGTGGCCAGAAATGGAGGCCATTTTCCATGGGGAAAATGAAGTCATTGGCCCAGGCTCTGGGTGTCAGATGACTGGTGGCATCTGGGGCTGTAAGGACTTGCAGGGTCCTAGTTGCTGGCAGCTTTCGTTCTGGAAGGATCCAGCAGAGTTTGTAGATTCCTGGCTTGGCACTGCCCTGCCTGCCAGGCCAAGTGGCCACAAATGAAGGCCATTTTCCATGGGAAAAACGAAGTCCTTTCCCCAGGGTCTCAGTAATATGTTCAAGGTGGCGTTTGAGGCTCTAAGTACTTCCAGGGCCCTAGTTGCTGCCAGCTTTTCTTTTGGAAAAATCCAGCAACGATTGCATCATTCTAGCTAGGCTCCCACTTTCTGCCAGGGTGAGTGGCTGCCAAGGGAGGCCATTTGCCATGGGAAAAAGAAGTCCTTTCCCCAGGGTCTGGGTGTCAGATGAAAGGTGGCCTTTGGGGTTCTGAGGACTTGTAGGGTACTACTTACTGGCTAGAGTAGAGGAAATGGATTCTATTTGAATATCTGTCTAGAGGCTTTGCCCCACAGGTCCTGGTTGTCCTTGATGGGCTGCAGCTGTGAGCATTGAAGAGAACTGGGATAAAAGGGGGCGGCGTAGCCATTCAGGGAGAGCCTTGAAGGAGCCCTGAACTGGGAAAGAACAGCATGCAGAAGAAAGCGTCTGTGCTGTGAAGACCTGCAGCCATAAGAACACACCGAGGAGGTATGGACTTTAGCAATCTGAGAACAGCATTATGGGACTCTAGAGAAATAGAACAACAACAAGTGGCAGCTTTAGATTTGGAGCAATCCAGCAAAGCTTGCAAATTTCTTGCTGGGCACCACCCTCTTGGTCAGGGCGAGTGGCCAGAAATGGAGGCCATTTTCCATGGGGAAAACGAAGTCATTGGCCCAGGCTCTGGGTGTCAGATGACTGGTGGCATCTGGGGCTGTAAGGACTTGCAGGGTCCTAGTTGCTGGCAGCTTTCGTTCTGGAAGGATCCAGCAGAGTTTGTAGATTCCTGGCTTGGCACTGCCCTGCCTGCCAGGCCAAGTGGCCAGAAATGAAGGCCATTTTCCATGGGAAAAACGAAGTCCTTTCCCCAGGGTCTCAGTAATATGTTCAAGGTGGCGTTTGAGGCTCTAAGTACTTCCAGGGCCCTAGTTGCTGGCAGCTTTTCTTTTGGAAAAATCCAGCAACGATTGCATCATTCTAGCTAGGCTCCCACTTTCTGCCAGGGTGAGTGGCTGCCAAGGGAGGCCATTTGCCATGGGAAAAAGAAGTCCTTTCCCCAGGGTCTGGGTGTCAGATGAAAGGTGGCCTTTGGGGTTCTGAGGACTTGTAGGGTAGTACTTACTGGCTAGAGTAGAGGAAATGGATTCTATTTGAATATCTGTCTAGAGGCTTTGCCCCACAGGTCCTGGTTGTCCTTGATGGGCTGCAGCTGTGAGCATTGAAGAGAACTGGGATAAAAGGGGGCGGCGTAGCCATTCAGGGAGAGCCTTGAAGGAGCCCTGAACTGGGAAAGAACAGCATGCAGAAGAAAGCGTCTGTGCTGTGAAGATCTGCAGCCATAAGAACACACCGAGGAGGTATGGACTTTAGCAATCTGAGAACAGCATTATGGGACTCTAGAGAAATAGAACAACAACAAGTGGCAGCTTTCGATTTGGAGCAATCCAGCAAAGCTTGCAAATTTCTTGCTGGGCACCACCCTCTTGGTCAGGGCGAGTGGCCAGAAATGGAGGCCATTTTCCATGGGGAAAACGAAGTCATTGGCCCAGGCTCTGGGTGTCAGATGACTGGTGGCATCTGGGGCTCTAAGGACTTGCAGGGTCCTAGTTGCTGGCAGCTTTCGTTCTGGAAGGATCCAGCACAGTTTGTAGATTCCTGGCTTGGCACTGCCCTGCCTGCCAGGCCAAGTGGCCAGAAATGAAGGCCATTTTCCATGGGAAAAACGAAGTCCTTTCCCCAGGGTCTCAGGAATATGTTCAAGGTGGCGTTTGAGGCTCTAAGTACTTCCAGGGCCCTAGTTGCTGCCAGCTTTTCTTTTGGAAAAATCCAGCAACGATTGCATCATTCTAGCTAGGCTCCCACTTTCTGCCAGGGTGAGTGGCTGCCAAGGGAGGCCATTTGCCATGGGAAAAAGAAGTCCTTTCCCCAGGGTCTGGGTGTCAGATGAAAGGTGGCCTTTGGGGTTCTGAGGACTTGTAGGGTAGTACTTACTGGCTAGAGTAGAGGAAATGGATTCTATTTGAATATCTGTCTAGAGGCTTTGCCCCACAGGTCCTGGTTGTCCTTGATGGGCTGCAGCTGTGAGCATTGAAGAGAACTGGGATAAAAGGGGGCGGCGTAGCCATTCAGGGAGAGCCTTGAAGGAGCCCTGAACTGGGAAAGAACAGCATGCAGAAGAAAGCGTCTGTGCTGTGAAGATCTGCAGCCATAAGAACACACCGAGGAGGTATGGACTTTAGCAATCTGAGAACAGCATGATGGGACTCTAGAGAAATAGAACAACAACAAGTGGCAGCTTTCGATTTGGAGCAATCCAGCAAAGCTTGCAAATTTCTTGCTGGGCACCACCCTCTTGGTCAGGGCGAGTGGCCAGAAATGGAGGCCATTTTCCATGGGGAAAACGAAGTCATTGGCCCAGGCTCTGGGTGTCAGATGACTGGTGGCATCTGGGGCTCTAAGGACTTGCAGGGTCCTAGTTGCTGGCAGCTTTCGTTCTGGAAGGATCCAGCACAGTTTGTAGATTCCTGGCTTGGCACTGCCCTGCCTGCCAGGCCAAGTGGCCAGAAATGAAGGCCATTTTCCATGGGAAAAACGAAGTCCTTTCCCCAGGGTCTCAGGAATATGTTCAAGGTGGCGTTTGAGGCTCTAAGTACTTCCAGGGCCCTAGTTGCTGCCAGCTTTTCTTTTGGAAAAATCCAGCAACGATTGCATCATTCTAGCTAGGCTCCCACTTTCTGCCAGGGTGAGTGGCTGCCAAGGGAGGCCATTTGCCATGGGAAAAAGAAGTCCTTTCCCCAGGGTCTGGGTGTCAGATGAAAGGTGGCCTTTGGGGTTCTGAGGACTTGTAGGGTACTACTTACTGGCTAGAGTAGAGGAAATGGATTCTATTTGAATATCTGTCTAGAGGCTTTGCCCCACAGGTCCTGGTTGTCCTTGATGGGCTGCAGCTGTGAGCATTGAAGAGAACTGGGATAAAAGGGGGCGGCGTAGCCATTCAGGGAGAGCCTTGAAGGAGCCCTGAACTGGGAAAGAACAGCATGCAGAAGAAAGCGTCTGTGCTGTGAAGACCTGCAGCCATAAGAACACACCGAGGAGGTATGGACTTTAGCAATCTGAGAACAGCATGATGGGACTCTAGAGAAATAGAACAACAACAAGTGGCAGCTTTCGATTTGGAGCAATCCAGCAAAGCTTGCAAATTTCTTGCTGGGCACCACCCTCTTGGTCAGGGCGAGTGGCCAGAAATGGAGGCCATTTTCCATGGGGAAAATGAAGTCATTGGCCCAGGCTCTGGGTGTCAGATGACTGGTGGCATCTGGGGCTGTAAGGACTTGCAGGGTCCTAGTTGCTGGCAGCTTTCGTTCTGGAAGGATCCAGCACAGTTTGTAGATTCCTGGCTTGGCACTGCCCTGCCTGCCAGGCCAAGTGGCCACAAATGAAGGCCATTTTCCATGGGAAAAACGAAGTCCTTTCCCCAGGGTCTCAGGAATATGTTCAAGGTGGCGTTTGAGGCTCTAAGTACTTCCAGGGCCCTAGTTGCTGGCAGCTTTTCTTTTGGAAAAATCCAGCAACGATTGCATCATTCTAGCTAGGCTCCCACTTTCTGCCAGGGTGAGTGGCTGCCAAGGGAGGCCATTTGCCATGGGAAAAAGAAGTCCTTTCCCCAGGGTCTGGGTGTCAGATGAAAGGTGGCCTTTGGGGTTCTGAGGACTTGTAGGGTACTACTTACTGGCTAGAGTAGAGGAAATGGATTCTATTTGAATATCTGTCTAGAGGCTTTGCCCCACAGGTCCTGGTTGTCCTTGATGGGCTGCAGCTGTGAGCATTGAAGAGAACTGGGATAAAAGGGGGCGGCGTAGCCATTCAGGGAGAGCCTTGAAGGAGCCCTGAACTGGGAAAGAACAGCATGCAGAAGAAAGCATCTGTGCTGTGAAGACCTGCAGCCATAAGAACACACCGAGGAGGTATGGACTTTAGCAATCTGAGAACAGCATTATGGGACTCTAGAGAAATAGAACAACAACAAGTGGCAGCTTTCGATTTGGAGCAATCCAGCAAAGCTTGCAAATTTCTTGCTGGGCACCACCCTCTTGGTCAGGGCGAGTGGCCAGAAATGGAGGCCATTTTCCATGGGGAAAACGAAGTCATTGGCCCAGGCTCTGGGTGTCAGATGACTGGTGGCATCTGGGGCTCTAAGGACTTGCAGGGTCCTAGTTGCTGGCAGCTTTCGTTCTGGAAGGATCCAGCAGAGTTTGTAGATTCCTGGCTTGGCACTGCCCTGCCTGCCAGGCCAAGTGGCCAGAAATGAAGGCCATTTTCCATGGGAAAAACGAAGTCCTTTCCCCAGGGTCTCAGTAATATGTTCAAGGTGGCGTTTGAGGCTCTAAGTACTTCCAGGGCCCTAGTTGCTGCCAGCTTTTCTTTTGGAAAAATCCAGCAACGATTGCATCATTCTAGCTAGGCTCCCACTTTCTGCCAGGGTGAGTGGCTGCCAAGGGAGGCCATTTGCCATGGGAAAAAGAAGTCCTTTCCCCAGGGTCTGGGTGTCAGATGAAAGGTGGCCTTTGGGGTTCTGAGGACTTGTAGGGTAGTACTTACTGGCTAGAGTAGAGGAAATGGATTCTATTTGAATATCTGTCTAGAGGCTTTGCCCCACAGGTCCTGGTTGTCCTTGATGGGCTGCAGCTGTGAGCATTGAAGAGAACTGGGATAAAAGGGGGCGGCGTAGCCATTCAGGGAGAGCCTTGAAGGAGCCCTGAACTGGGAAAGAACAGCATGCAGAAGAAAGCGTCTGTGCTGTGAAGATCTGCAGCCATAAGAACACACCGAGGAGGTATGGACTTTAGCAATCTGAGAACAGCATTATGGGACTCTAGAGAAATAGAACAACAACAAGTGGCAGCTTTCGATTTGGAGCAATCCAGCAAAGCTTGCAAATTTCTTGCTGGGCACCACCCTCTTGGTCAGGGCGAGTGGCCAGAAATGGAGGCCATTTTCCATGGGGAAAACGAAGTCATTGGCCCAGGCTCTGGGTGTCAGATGACTGGTGGCATCTGGGGCTCTAAGGACTTGCAGGGTCCTAGTTGCTGGCAGCTTTCGTTCTGGAAGGATCCAGCAGAGTTTGTAGATTCCTGGCTTGGCACTGCCCTGCCTGCCAGGCCAAGTGGCCAGAAATGAAGGCCATTTTCCATGGGAAAAACGAAGTCCTTTCCCCAGGGTCTCAGGAATATGTTCAAGGTGGCGTTTGAGGCTCTAAGTACTTCCAGGGCCCTAGTTGCTGCCAGCTTTTCTTTTGGAAAAATCCAGCAACGATTGCATCATTCTAGCTAGGCTCCCACTTTCTGCCAGGGTGAGTGGCTGCCAAGGGAGGCCATTTGCCATGGGAAAAAGAAGTCCTTTCCCCAGGGTCTGGGTGTCAGATGAAAGGTGGCCTTTGGGGTTCTGAGGACTTGTAGGGTAGTACTTACTGGCTAGAGTAGAGGAAATGGATTCTATTTGAATATCTGTCTAGAGGCTTTGCCCCACAGGTCCTGGTTGTCCTTGATGGGCTGCAGCTGTGAGCATTGAAGAGAACTGGGATAAAAGGGGGCGGCGTAGCCATTCAGGGAGAGCCTTGAAGGAGCCCTGAACTGGGAAAGAACAGCATGCAGAAGAAAGCGTCTGTGCTGTGAAGATCTGCAGCCATAAGAACACACCGAGGAGGTATGGACTTTAGCAATCTGAGAACAGCATGATGGGACTCTAGAGAAATAGAACAACAACAAGTGGCAGCTTTAGATTTGGAGCAATCCAGCAAAGCTTGCAAATTTCTTGCTGGGCACCACCCTCTTGGTCAGGGCGAGTGGCCAGAAATGGAGGCCATTTTCCATGGGGAAAACGAAGTCATTGGCCCAGGCTCTGGGTGTCAGATGACTGGTGGCATCTGGGGCTGTAAGGACTTGCAGGGTCCTAGTTGCTGGCAGCTTTCGTTCTGGAAGGATCCAGCAGAGTTTGTAGATTCCTGGCTTGGCACTGCCCTGCCTGCCAGGCCAAGTGGCCAGAAATGAAGGCCATTTTCCATGGGAAAAACGAAGTCCTTTCCCCAGGGTCTCAGGAATATGTTCAAGGTGGCGTTTGAGGCTCTAAGTACTTCCAGGGCCCTAGTTGCTGCCAGCTTTTCTTTTGGAAAAATCCAGCAACGATTGCATCATTCTAGCTAGGCTCCCACTTTCTGCCAGGGTGAGTGGCTGCCAAGGGAGGCCATTTGCCATGGGAAAAAGAAGTCCTTTCCCCAGGGTCTGGGTGTCAGATGAAAGGTGGCCTTTGGGGTTCTGAGGACTTGTAGGGTAGTACTTACTGGCTAGAGTAGAGGAAATGGATTCTATTTGAATATCTGTCTAGAGGCTTTGCCCCACAGGTCCTGGTTGTCCTTGATGGGCTGCAGCTGTGAGCATTGAAGAGAACTGGGATAAAAGGGGGCGGCGTAGCCATTCAGGGAGAGCCTTGAAGGAGCCCTGAACTGGGAAAGAACAGCATGCAGAAGAAAGCGTCTGTGCTGTGAAGATCTGCAGCCATAAGAACACACCGAGGAGGTATGGACTTTAGCAATCTGAGAACAGCATGATGGGACTCTAGAGAAATAGAACAACAACAAGTGGCAGCTTTCGATTTGGAGCAATCCAGCAAAGCTTGCAAATTTCTTGCTGGGCACCACCCTCTTGGTCAGGGCGAGTGGCCAGAAATGGAGGCCATTTTCCATGGGGAAAACGAAGTCATTGGCCCAGGCTCTGGGTGTCAGATGACTGGTGGCATCTGGGGCTCTAAGGACTTGCAGGGTCCTAGTTGCTGGCAGCTTTCGTTCTGGAAGGATCCAGCACAGTTTGTAGATTCCTGGCTTGGCACTGCCCTGCCTGCCAGGCCAAGTGGCCAGAAATGAAGGCCATTTTCCATGGGAAAAACGAAGTCCTTTCCCCAGGGTCTCAGGAATATGTTCAAGGTGGCGTTTGAGGCTCTAAGTACTTCCAGGGCCCTAGTTGCTGCCAGCTTTTCTTTTGGAAAAATCCAGCAACGATTGCATCATTCTAGCTAGGCTCCCACTTTCTGCCAGGGTGAGTGGCTGCCAAGGGAGGCCATTTGCCATGGGAAAAAGAAGTCCTTTCCCCAGGGTCTGGGTGTCAGATGAAAGGTGGCCTTTGGGGTTCTGAGGACTTGTAGGGTACTACTTACTGGCTAGAGTAGAGGAAATGGATTCTATTTGAATATCTGTCTAGAGGCTTTGCCCCACAGGTCCTGGTTGTCCTTGATGGGCTGCAGCTGTGAGCATTGAAGAGAACTGGGATAAAAGGGGGCGGCGTAGCCATTCAGGGAGAGCCTTGAAGGAGCCCTGAACTGGGAAAGAACAGCATGCAGAAGAAAGCGTCTGTGCTGTGAAGACCTGCAGCCATAAGAACACACCGAGGAGGTATGGACTTTAGCAATCTGAGAACAGCATGATGGGACTCTAGAGAAATAGAACAACAACAAGTGGCAGCTTTCGATTTGGAGCAATCCAGCAAAGCTTGCAAATTTCTTGCTGGGCACCACCCTCTTGGTCAGGGCGAGTGGCCAGAAATGGAGGCCATTTTCCATGGGGAAAATGAAGTCATTGGCCCAGGCTCTGGGTGTCAGATGACTGGTGGCATCTGGGGCTGTAAGGACTTGCAGGGTCCTAGTTGCTGGCAGCTTTCGTTCTGGAAGGATCCAGCACAGTTTGTAGATTCCTGGCTTGGCACTGCCCTGCCTGCCAGGCCAAGTGGCCACAAATGAAGGCCATTTTCCATGGGAAAAACGAAGTCCTTTCCCCAGGGTCTCAGGAATATGTTCAAGGTGGCGTTTGAGGCTCTAAGTACTTCCAGGGCCCTAGTTGCTGGCAGCTTTTCTTTTGGAAAAATCCAGCAACGATTGCATCATTCTAGCTAGGCTCCCACTTTCTGCCAGGGTGAGTGGCTGCCAAGGGAGGCCATTTGCCATGGGAAAAAGAAGTCCTTTCCCCAGGGTCTGGGTGTCAGATGAAAGGTGGCCTTTGGGGTTCTGAGGACTTGTAGGGTACTACTTACTGGCTAGAGTAGAGGAAATGGATTCTATTTGAATATCTGTCTAGAGGCTTTGCCCCACAGGTCCTGGTTGTCCTTGATGGGCTGCAGCTGTGAGCATTGAAGAGAACTGGGATAAAAGGGGGCGGCGTAGCCATTCAGGGAGAGCCTTGAAGGAGCCCTGAACTGGGAAAGAACAGCATGCAGAAGAAAGCATCTGTGCTGTGAAGACCTGCAGCCATAAGAACACACCGAGGAGGTATGGACTTTAGCAATCTGAGAACAGCATTATGGGACTCTAGAGAAATAGAACAACAACAAGTGGCAGCTTTAGATTTGGAGCAATCCAGCAAAGCTTGCAAATTTCTTGCTGGGCACCACCCTCTTGGTCAGGGCGAGTGGCCAGAAATGGAGGCCATTTTCCATGGGGAAAACGAAGTCATTGGCCCAGGCTCTGGGTGTCAGATGACTGGTGGCATCTGGGGCTCTAAGGACTTGCAGGGTCCTAGTTGCTGGCAGCTTTCGTTCTGGAAGGATCCAGCAGAGTTTGTAGATTCCTGGCTTGGCACTGCCCTGCCTGCCAGGCCAAGTGGCCAGAAATGAAGGCCATTTTCCATGGGAAAAACGAAGTCCTTTCCCCAGGGTCTCAGTAATATGTTCAAGGTGGCGTTTGAGGCTCTAAGTACTTCCAGGGCCCTAGTTGCTGCCAGCTTTTCTTTTGGAAAAATCCAGCAACGATTGCATCATTCTAGCTAGGCTCCCACTTTCTGCCAGGGTGAGTGGCTGCCAAGGGAGGCCATTTGCCATGGGAAAAAGAAGTCCTTTCCCCAGGGTCTGGGTGTCAGATGAAAGGTGGCCTTTGGGGTTCTGAGGACTTGTAGGGTAGTACTTACTGGCTAGAGTAGAGGAAATGGATTCTATTTGAATATCTGTCTAGAGGCTTTGCCCCACAGGTCCTGGTTGTCCTTGATGGGCTGCAGCTGTGAGCATTGAAGAGAACTGGGATAAAAGGGGGCGGCGTAGCCATTCAGGGAGAGCCTTGAAGGAGCCCTGAACTGGGAAAGAACAGCATGCAGAAGAAAGCGTCTGTGCTGTGAAGATCTGCAGCCATAAGAACACACCGAGGAGGTATGGACTTTAGCAATCTGAGAACAGCATTATGGGACTCTAGAGAAATAGAACAACAACAAGTGGCAGCTTTCGATTTGGAGCAATCCAGCAAAGCTTGCAAATTTCTTGCTGGGCACCACCCTCTTGGTCAGGGCGAGTGGCCAGAAATGGAGGCCATTTTCCATGGGGAAAACGAAGTCATTGGCCCAGGCTCTGGGTGTCAGATGACTGGTGGCATCTGGGGCTCTAAGGACTTGCAGGGTCCTAGTTGCTGGCAGCTTTCGTTCTGGAAGGATCCAGCACAGTTTGTAGATTCCTGGCTTGGCACTGCCCTGCCTGCCAGGCCAAGTGGCCACAAATGAAGGCCATTTTCCATGGGAAAAACGAAGTCCTTTCCCCAGGGTCTCAGTAATATGTTCAAGGTGGCGTTTGAGGCTCTAAGTACTTCCAGGGCCCTAGTTGCTGCCAGCTTTTCTTTTGGAAAAATCCAGCAACGATTGCATCATTCTAGCTAGGCTCCCACTTTCTGCCAGGGTGAGTGGCTGCCAAGGGAGGCCATTTGCCATGGGAAAAAGAAGTCCTTTCCCCAGGGTCTGGGTGTCAGATGAAAGGTCGCCTTTGGGGTTCTGAGGACTTGTAGGGTAGTACTTACTGGCTAGAGTAGAGGAAATGGATTCTATTTGAATATCTGTCTAGAGGCTTTGCCCCACAGGTCCTGGTTGTCCTTGATGGGCTGCAGCTGTGAGCATTGAAGAGAACTGGGATAAAAGGGGGCGGCGTAGCCATTCAGGGAGAGCCTTGAAGGAGCCCTGAACTGGGAAAGAACAGCATGCAGAAGAAAGCGTCTGTGCTGTGAAGATCTGCAGCCATAAGAACACACTGAGGAGGTATGGACTTTAGCAATCTGAGAACAGCATGATGGGACTCTAGAGAAATAGAACAACAACAAGTGGCAGCTTTCGATTTGGAGCAATCCAGCAAAGCTTGCAAATTTCTTGCTGGGCACCACCCTCTTGGTCAGGGCGAGTGGCCAGAAATGGAGGCCATTTTCCATGGGGAAAACGAAGTCATTGGCCCAGGCTCTGGGTGTCAGATGACTGGTGGCATCTGGGGCTCTAAGGACTTGCAGGGTCCTAGTTGCTGGCAGCTTTCGTTCTGGAAGGATCCAGCAGAGTTTGTAGATTCCTGGCTTGGCACTGCCCTGCCTGCCAGGCCAAGTGGCCACAAATGAAGGCCATTTTCCATGGGAAAAACGAAGTCCTTTCCCCAGGGTCTCAGGAATATGTTCAAGGTGGCGTTTGAGGCTCTAAGTACTTCCAGGGCCCTAGTTGCTGCCAGCTTTTCTTTTGGAAAAATCCAGCAACGATTGCATCATTCTAGCTAGGCTCCCACTTTCTGCCAGGGTGAGTGGCTGCCAAGGGAGGCCATTTGCCATGGGAAAAAGAAGTCCTTTCCCCAGGGTCTGGGTGTCAGATGAAAGGTGGCCTTTGGGGTTCTGAGGACTTGTAGGGTAGTACTTACTGGCTAGAGTAGAGGAAATGGATTCTATTTGAATATCTGTCTAGAGGCTTTGCCCCACAGGTCCTGGTTGTCCTTGATGGGCTGCAGCTGTGAGCATTGAAGAGAACTGGGATAAAAGGGGGCGGCGTAGCCATTCAGGGAGAGCCTTGAAGGAGCCCTGAACTGGGAAAGAACAGCATGCAGAAGAAAGCGTCTGTGCTGTGAAGATCTGCAGCCATAAGAACACACCGAGGAGGTATGGACTTTAGCAATCTGAGAACAGCATGATGGGACTCTAGAGAAATAGAACAACAACAAGTGGCAGCTTTAGATTTGGAGCAATCCAGCAAAGCTTGCAAATTTCTTGCTGGGCACCACCCTCTTGGTCAGGGCGAGTGGCCAGAAATGGAGGCCATTTTCCATGGGGAAAACGAAGTCATTGGCCCAGGCTCTGGGTGTCAGATGACTGGTGGCATCTGGGGCTCTAAGGACTTGCAGGGTCCTAGTTGCTGGCAGCTTTCGTTCTGGAAGGATCCAGCAGAGTTTGTAGATTCCTGGCTTGGCACTGCCCTGCCTGCCAGGCCAAGTGGCCAGAAATGAAGGCCATTTTCCATGGGAAAAACGAAGTCCTTTCCCCAGGGTCTCAGGAATATGTTCAAGGTGGCGTTTGAGGCTCTAAGTACTTCCAGGGCCCTAGTTGCTGCCAGCTTTTCTTTTGGAAAAATCCAGCAACGATTGCATCATTCTAGCTAGGCTCCCACTTTCTGCCAGGGTGAGTGGCTGCCAAGGGAGGCCATTTGCCATGGGAAAAAGAAGTCCTTTCCCCAGGGTCTGGGTGTCAGATGAAAGGTGGCCTTTGGGGTTCTGAGGACTTGTAGGGTAGTACTTACTGGCTAGAGTAGAGGAAATGGATTCTATTTGAATATCTGTCTAGAGGCTTTGCCCCACAGGTCCTGGTTGTCCTTGATGGGCTGCAGCTGTGAGCATTGAAGAGAACTGGGATAAAAGGGGGCGGCGTAGCCATTCAGGGAGAGCCTTGAAGGAGCCCTGAACTGGGAAAGAACAGCATGCAGAAGAAAGCGTCTGTGCTGTGAAGATCTGCAGCCATAAGAACACACCGAGGAGGTATGGACTTTAGCAATCTGAGAACAGCATTATGGGACTCTAGAGAAATAGAACAACAACAAGTGGCAGCTTTAGATTTGGAGCAATCCAGCAAAGCTTGCAAATTTCTTGCTGGGCACCACCCTCTTGGTCAGGGCGAGTGGCCAGAAATGGAGGCCATTTTCCATGGGGAAAACGAAGTCATTGGCCCAGGCTCTGGGTGTCAGATGACTGGTGGCATCTGGGGCTGTAAGGACTTGCAGGGTCCTAGTTGCTGGCAGCTTTCGTTCTGGAAGGATCCAGCACAGTTTGTAGATTCCTGGCTTGGCACTGCCCTGCCTGCCAGGCCAAGTGGCCACAAATGAAGGCCATTTTCCATGGGAAAAACGAAGTCCTTTCCCCAGGGTCTCAGGAATATGTTCAAGGTGGCGTTTGAGGCTCTAAGTACTTCCAGGGCCCTAGTTGCTGCCAGCTTTTCTTTTGGAAAAATCCAGCAACGATTGCATCATTCTAGCTAGGCTCCCACTTTCTGCCAGGGTGAGTGGCTGCCAAGGGAGGCCATTTGCCATGGGAAAAAGAAGTCCTTTCCCCAGGGTCTGGGTGTCAGATGAAAGGTGGCCTTTGGGGTTCTGAGGACTTGTAGGGTAGTACTTACTGGCTAGAGTAGAGGAAATGGATTCTATTTGAATATCTGTCTAGAGGCTTTGCCCCACAGGTCCTGGTTGTCCTTGATGGGCTGCAGCTGTGAGCATTGAAGAGAACTGGGATAAAAGGGGGCGGCGTAGCCATTCAGGGAGAGCCTTGAAGGAGCCCTGAACTGGGAAAGAACAGCATGCAGAAGAAAGCGTCTGTGCTGTGAAGATCTGCAGCCATAAGAACACACTGAGGAGGTATGGACTTTAGCAATCTGAGAACAGCATGATGGGACTCTAGAGAAATAGAACAACAACAAGTGGCAGCTTTCGATTTGGAGCAATCCAGCAAAGCTTGCAAATTTCTTGCTGGGCACCACCCTCTTGGTCAGGGCGAGTGGCCAGAAATGGAGGCCATTTTCCATGGGGAAAACGAAGTCATTGGCCCAGGCTCTGGGTGTCAGATGACTGGTGGCATCTGGGGCTCTAAGGACTTGCAGGGTCCTAGTTGCTGGCAGCTTTCGTTCTGGAAGGATCCAGCACAGTTTGTAGATTCCTGGCTTGGCACTGCCCTGCCTGCCAGGCCAAGTGGCCACAAATGAAGGCCATTTTCCATGGGAAAAACGAAGTCCTTTCCCCAGGGTCTCAGGAATATGTTCAAGGTGGCGTTTGAGGCTCTAAGTACTTCCAGGGCCCTAGTTGCTGCCAGCTTTTCTTTTGGAAAAATCCAGCAACGATTGCATCATTCTAGCTAGGCTCCCACTTTCTGCCAGGGTGAGTGGCTGCCAAGGGAGGCCATTTGCCATGGGAAAAAGAAGTCCTTTCCCCAGGGTCTGGGTGTCAGATGAAAGGTGGCCTTTGGGGTTCTGAGGACTTGTAGGGTAGTACTTACTGGCTAGAGTAGAGGAAATGGATTCTATTTGAATATCTGTCTAGAGGCTTTGCCCCACAGGTCCTGGTTGTCCTTGATGGGCTGCAGCTGTGAGCATTGAAGAGAACTGGGATAAAAGGGGGCGGCGTAGCCATTCAGGGAGAGCCTTGAAGGAGCCCTGAACTGGGAAAGAACAGCATGCAGAAGAAAGCGTCTGTGCTGTGAAGATCTGCAGCCATAAGAACACACCGAGGAGGTATGGACTTTAGCAATCTGAGAACAGCATTATGGGACTCTAGAGAAATAGAACAACAACAAGTGGCAGCTTTAGATTTGGAGCAATCCAGCAAAGCTTGCAAATTTCTTGCTGGGCACCACCCTCTTGGTCAGGGCGAGTGGCCAGAAATGGAGGCCATTTTCCATGGGGAAAACGAAGTCATTGGCCCAGGCTCTGGGTGTCAGATGACTGGTGGCATCTGGGGCTCTAAGGACTTGCAGGGTCCTAGTTGCTGGCAGCTTTCGTTCTGGAAGGATCCAGCAGAGTTTGTAGATTCCTGGCTTGGCACTGCCCTGCCTGCCAGGCCAAGTGGCCAGAAATGAAGGCCATTTTCCATGGGAAAAACGAAGTCCTTTCCCCAGGGTCTCAGGAATATGTTCAAGGTGGCGTTTGAGGCTCTAAGTACTTCCAGGGCCCTAGTTGCTGGCAGCTTTTCTTTTGGAAAAATCCAGCAACGATTGCATCATTCTAGCTAGGCTCCCACTTTCTGCCAGGGTGAGTGGCTGCCAAGGGAGGCCATTTGCCATGGGAAAAAGAAGTCCTTTCCCCAGGGTCTGGGTGTCAGATGAAAGGTGGCCTTTGGGGTTCTGAGGACTTGTAGGGTAGTACTTACTGGCTAGAGTAGAGGAAATGGATTCTATTTGAATATCTGTCTAGAGGCTTTGCCCCACAGGTCCTGGTTGTCCTTGATGGGCTGCAGCTGTGAGCATTGAAGAGAACTGGGATAAAAGGGGGCGGCGTAGCCATTCAGGGAGAGCCTTGAAGGAGCCCTGAACTGGGAAAGAACAGCATGCAGAAGAAAGCGTCTGTGCTGTGAAGATCTGCAGCCATAAGAACACACCGAGGAGGTATGGACTTTAGCAATCTGAGAACAGCATTATGGGACTCTAGAGAAATAGAACAACAACAAGTGGCAGCTTTAGATTTGGAGCAATCCAGCAAAGCTTGCAAATTTCTTGCTGGGCACCACCCTCTTGGTCAGGGCGAGTGGCCAGAAATGGAGGCCATTTTCCATGGGGAAAACGAAGTCATTGGCCCAGGCTCTGGGTGTCAGATGACTGGTGGCATCTGGGGCTGTAAGGACTTGCAGGGTCCTAGTTGCTGGCAGCTTTCGTTCTGGAAGGATCCAGCACAGTTTGTAGATTCCTGGCTTGGCACTGCCCTGCCTGCCAGGCCAAGTGGCCACAAATGAAGGCCATTTTCCATGGGAAAAACGAAGTCCTTTCCCCAGGGTCTCAGGAATATGTTCAAGGTGGCGTTTGAGGCTCTAAGTACTTCCAGGGCCCTAGTTGCTGCCAGCTTTTCTTTTGGAAAAATCCAGCAACGATTGCATCATTCTAGCTAGGCTCCCACTTTCTGCCAGGGTGAGTGGCTGCCAAGGGAGGCCATTTGCCATGGGAAAAAGAAGTCCTTTCCCCAGGGTCTGGGTGTCAGATGAAAGGTGGCCTTTGGGGTTCTGAGGACTTGTAGGGTAGTACTTACTGGCTAGAGTAGAGGAAATGGATTCTATTTGAATATCTGTCTAGAGGCTTTGCCCCACAGGTCCTGGTTGTCCTTGATGGGCTGCAGCTGTGAGCATTGAAGAGAACTGGGATAAAAGGGGGCGGCGTAGCCATTCAGGGAGAGCCTTGAAGGAGCCCTGAACTGGGAAAGAACAGCATGCAGAAGAAAGCGTCTGTGCTGTGAAGATCTGCAGCCATAAGAACACACTGAGGAGGTATGGACTTTAGCAATCTGAGAACAGCATGATGGGACTCTAGAGAAATAGAACAACAACAAGTGGCAGCTTTCGATTTGGAGCAATCCAGCAAAGCTTGCAAATTTCTTGCTGGGCACCACCCTCTTGGTCAGGGCGAGTGGCCAGAAATGGAGGCCATTTTCCATGGGGAAAACGAAGTCATTGGCCCAGGCTCTGGGTGTCAGATGACTGGTGGCATCTGGGGCTCTAAGGACTTGCAGGGTCCTAGTTGCTGGCAGCTTTCGTTCTGGAAGGATCCAGCACAGTTTGTAGATTCCTGGCTTGGCACTGCCCTGCCTGCCAGGCCAAGTGGCCAGAAATGAAGGCCATTTTCCATGGGAAAAACGAAGTCCTTTCCCCAGGGTCTCAGGAATATGTTCAAGGTGGCGTTTGAGGCTCTAAGTACTTCCAGGGCCCTAGTTGCTGCCAGCTTTTCTTTTGGAAAAATCCAGCAACGATTGCATCATTCTAGCTAGGCTCCCACTTTCTGCCAGGGTGAGTGGCTGCCAAGGGAGGCCATTTGCCATGGGAAAAAGAAGTCCTTTCCCCAGGGTCTGGGTGTCAGATGAAAGGTGGCCTTTGGGGTTCTGAGGACTTGTAGGGTAGTACTTACTGGCTAGAGTAGAGGAAATGGATTCTATTTGAATATCTGTCTAGAGGCTTTGCCCCACAGGTCCTGGTTGTCCTTGATGGGCTGCAGCTGTGAGCATTGAAGAGAACTGGGATAAAAGGGGGCGGCGTAGCCATTCAGGGAGAGCCTTGAAGGAGCCCTGAACTGGGAAAGAACAGCATGCAGAAGAAAGCGTCTGTGCTGTGAAGATCTGCAGCCATAAGAACACACCGAGGAGGTATGGACTTTAGCAATCTGAGAACAGCATTATGGGACTCTAGAGAAATAGAACAACAACAAGTGGCAGCTTTAGATTTGGAGCAATCCAGCAAAGCTTGCAAATTTCTTGCTGGGCACCACCCTCTTGGTCAGGGCGAGTGGCCAGAAATGGAGGCCATTTTCCATGGGGAAAACGAAGTCATTGGCCCAGGCTCTGGGTGTCAGATGACTGGTGGCATCTGGGGCTCTAAGGACTTGCAGGGTCCTAGTTGCTGGCAGCTTTCGTTCTGGAAGGATCCAGCACAGTTTGTAGATTCCTGGCTTGGCACTGCCCTGCCTGCCAGGCCAAGTGGCCAGAAATGAAGGCCATTTTCCATGGGAAAAACGAAGTCCTTTCCCCAGGGTCTCAGGAATATGTTCAAGGTGGCGTTTGAGGCTCTAAGTACTTCCAGGGCCCTAGTTGCTGGCAGCTTTTCTTTTGGAAAAATCCAGCAACGATTGCATCATTCTAGCTAGGCTCCCACTTTCTGCCAGGGTGAGTGGCTGCCAAGGGAGGCCATTTGCCATGGGAAAAAGAAGTCCTTTCCCCAGGGTCTGGGTGTCAGATGAAAGGTGGCCTTTGGGGTTCTGAGGACTTGTAGGGTAGTACTTACTGGCTAGAGTAGAGGAAATGGATTCTATTTGAATATCTGTCTAGAGGCTTTGCCCCACAGGTCCTGGTTGTCCTTGATGGGCTGCAGCTGTGAGCATTGAAGAGAACTGGGATAAAAGGGGGCGGCGTAGCCATTCAGGGAGAGCCTTGAAGGAGCCCTGAACTGGGAAAGAACAGCATGCAGAAGAAAGCGTCTGTGCTGTGAAGATCTGCAGCCATAAGAACACACCGAGGAGGTATGGACTTTAGCAATCTGAGAACAGCATTATGGGACTCTAGAGAAATAGAACAACAACAACTGGCAGCTTTCGATTTGGAGCAATCCAGCAAAGCTTGCAAATTTCTTGCTGGGCACCACCCTCTTGGTCAGGGCGAGTGGCCAGAAATGGAGGCCATTTTCCATGGGGAAAACGAAGTCATTGGCCCAGGCTCTGGGTGTCAGATGACTGGTGGCATCTGGGGCTCTAAGGACTTGCAGGGTCCTAGTTGCTGGCAGCTTTCGTTCTGGAAGGATCCAGCACAGTTTGTAGATTCCTGGCTTGGCACTGCCCTGCCTGCCAGGCCAAGTGGCCAGAAATGAAGGCCATTTTCCATGGGAAAAACGAAGTCCTTTCCCCAGGGTCTCAGTAATATGTTCAAGGTGGCGTTTGAGGCTCTAAGTACTTCCAGGGCCCTAGTTGCTGCCAGCTTTTCTTTTGGAAAAATCCAGCAACGATTGCATCATTCTAGCTAGGCTCCCACTTTCTGCCAGGGTGAGTGGCTGCCAAGGGAGGCCATTTGCCATGGGAAAAAGAAGTCCTTTCCCCAGGGTCTGGGTGTCAGATGAAAGGTGGCCTTTGGGGTTCTGAGGACTTGTAGGGTAGTACTTACTGGCTAGAGTAGAGGAAATGGATTCTATTTGAATATCTGTCTAGAGGCTTTGCCCCACAGGTCCTGGTTGTCCTTGATGGGCTGCAGCTGTGAGCATTGAAGAGAACTGGGATAAAAGGGGGCGGCGTAGCCATTCAGGGAGAGCCTTGAAGGAGCCCTGAACTGGGAAAGAACAGCATGCAGAAGAAAGCGTCTGTGCTGTGAAGACCTGCAGCCATAAGAACACACCGAGGAGGTATGGACTTTAGCAATCTGAGAACAGCATTATGGGACTCTAGAGAAATAGAACAACAACAAGTGGCAGCTTTCGATTTGGAGCAATCCAGCAAAGCTTGCAAATTTCTTGCTGGGCACCACCCTCTTGGTCAGGGCGAGTGGCCAGAAATGGAGGCCATTTTCCATGGGGAAAACGAAGTCATTGGCCCAGGCTCTGGGTGTCAGATGACTGGTGGCATCTGGGGCTCTAAGGACTTGCAGGGTCCTAGTTGCTGGCAGCTTTCGTTCTGGAAGGATCCAGCAGAGTTTGTAGATTCCTGGCTTGGCACTGCCCTGCCTGCCAGGCCAAGTGGCCAGAAATGAAGGCCATTTTCCATGGGAAAAACGAAGTCCTTTCCCCAGGGTCTCAGTAATATGTTCAAGGTGGCGTTTGAGGCTCTAAGTACTTCCAGGGCCCTAGTTGCTGCCAGCTTTTCTTTTGGAAAAATCCAGCAACGATTGCATCATTCTAGCTAGGCTCCCACTTTCTGCCAGGGTGAGTGGCTGCCAAGGGAGGCCATTTGCCATGGGAAAAAGAAGTCCTTTCCCCAGGGTCTGGGTGTCAGATGAAAGGTGGCCTTTGGGGTTCTGAGGACTTGTAGGGTAGTACTTACTGGCTAGAGTAGAGGAAATGGATTCTATTTGAATATCTGTCTAGAGGCTTTGCCCCACAGGTCCTGGTTGTCCTTGATGGGCTGCAGCTGTGAGCATTGAAGAGAACTGGGATAAAAGGGGGCGGCGTAGCCATTCAGGGAGAGCCTTGAAGGAGCCCTGAACTGGGAAAGAACAGCATGCAGAAGAAAGCGTCTGTGCTGTGAAGATCTGCAGCCATAAGAACACACCGAGGAGGTATGGACTTTAGCAATCTGAGAACAGCATTATGGGACTCTAGAGAAATAGAACAACAACAAGTGGCAGCTTTCGATTTGGAGCAATCCAGCAAAGCTTGCAAATTTCTTGCTGGGCACCACCCTCTTGGTCAGGGCGAGTGGCCAGAAATGGAGGCCATTTTCCATGGGGAAAACGAAGTCATTGGCCCAGGCTCTGGGTGTCAGATGACTGGTGGCATCTGGGGCTCTAAGGACTTGCAGGGTCCTAGTTGCTGGCAGCTTTCGTTCTGGAAGGATCCAGCACAGTTTGTAGATTCCTGGCTTGGCACTGCCCTGCCTGCCAGGCCAAGTGGCCACAAATGAAGGCCATTTTCCATGGGAAAAACGAAGTCCTTTCCCCAGGGTCTCAGTAATATGTTCAAGGTGGCGTTTGAGGCTCTAAGTACTTCCAGGGCCCTAGTTGCTGCCAGCTTTTCTTTTGGAAAAATCCAGCAACGATTGCATCATTCTAGCTAGGCTCCCACTTTCTGCCAGGGTGAGTGGCTGCCAAGGGAGGCCATTTGCCATGGGAAAAAGAAGTCCTTTCCCCAGGGTCTGGGTGTCAGATGAAAGGTCGCCTTTGGGGTTCTGAGGACTTGTAGGGTAGTACTTACTGGCTAGAGTAGAGGAAATGGATTCTATTTGAATATCTGTCTAGAGGCTTTGCCCCACAGGTCCTGGTTGTCCTTGATGGGCTGCAGCTGTGAGCATTGAAGAGAACTGGGATAAAAGGGGGCGGCGTAGCCATTCAGGGAGAGCCTTGAAGGAGCCCTGAACTGGGAAAGAACAGCATGCAGAAGAAAGCGTCTGTGCTGTGAAGATCTGCAGCCATAAGAACACACTGAGGAGGTATGGACTTTAGCAATCTGAGAACAGCATGATGGGACTCTAGAGAAATAGAACAACAACAAGTGGCAGCTTTCGATTTGGAGCAATCCAGCAAAGCTTGCAAATTTCTTGCTGGGCACCACCCTCTTGGTCAGGGCGAGTGGCCAGAAATGGAGGCCATTTTCCATGGGGAAAACGAAGTCATTGGCCCAGGCTCTGGGTGTCAGATGACTGGTGGCATCTGGGGCTCTAAGGACTTGCAGGGTCCTAGTTGCTGGCAGCTTTCGTTCTGGAAGGATCCAGCAGAGTTTGTAGATTCCTGGCTTGGCACTGCCCTGCCTGCCAGGCCAAGTGGCCACAAATGAAGGCCATTTTCCATGGGAAAAACGAAGTCCTTTCCCCAGGGTCTCAGGAATATGTTCAAGGTGGCGTTTGAGGCTCTAAGTACTTCCAGGGCCCTAGTTGCTGCCAGCTTTTCTTTTGGAAAAATCCAGCAACGATTGCATCATTCTAGCTAGGCTCCCACTTTCTGCCAGGGTGAGTGGCTGCCAAGGGAGGCCATTTGCCATGGGAAAAAGAAGTCCTTTCCCCAGGGTCTGGGTGTCAGATGAAAGGTGGCCTTTGGGGTTCTGAGGACTTGTAGGGTAGTACTTACTGGCTAGAGTAGAGGAAATGGATTCTATTTGAATATCTGTCTAGAGGCTTTGCCCCACAGGTCCTGGTTGTCCTTGATGGGCTGCAGCTGTGAGCATTGAAGAGAACTGGGATAAAAGGGGGCGGCGTAGCCATTCAGGGAGAGCCTTGAAGGAGCCCTGAACTGGGAAAGAACAGCATGCAGAAGAAAGCGTCTGTGCTGTGAAGATCTGCAGCCATAAGAACACACCGAGGAGGTATGGACTTTAGCAATCTGAGAACAGCATGATGGGACTCTAGAGAAATAGAACAACAACAAGTGGCAGCTTTAGATTTGGAGCAATCCAGCAAAGCTTGCAAATTTCTTGCTGGGCACCACCCTCTTGGTCAGGGCGAGTGGCCAGAAATGGAGGCCATTTTCCATGGGGAAAACGAAGTCATTGGCCCAGGCTCTGGGTGTCAGATGACTGGTGGCATCTGGGGCTCTAAGGACTTGCAGGGTCCTAGTTGCTGGCAGCTTTCGTTCTGGAAGGATCCAGCAGAGTTTGTAGATTCCTGGCTTGGCACTGCCCTGCCTGCCAGGCCAAGTGGCCAGAAATGAAGGCCATTTTCCATGGGAAAAACGAAGTCCTTTCCCCAGGGTCTCAGGAATATGTTCAAGGTGGCGTTTGAGGCTCTAAGTACTTCCAGGGCCCTAGTTGCTGCCAGCTTTTCTTTTGGAAAAATCCAGCAACGATTGCATCATTCTAGCTAGGCTCCCACTTTCTGCCAGGGTGAGTGGCTGCCAAGGGAGGCCATTTGCCATGGGAAAAAGAAGTCCTTTCCCCAGGGTCTGGGTGTCAGATGAAAGGTGGCCTTTGGGGTTCTGAGGACTTGTAGGGTAGTACTTACTGGCTAGAGTAGAGGAAATGGATTCTATTTGAATATCTGTCTAGAGGCTTTGCCCCACAGGTCCTGGTTGTCCTTGATGGGCTGCAGCTGTGAGCATTGAAGAGAACTGGGATAAAAGGGGGCGGCGTAGCCATTCAGGGAGAGCCTTGAAGGAGCCCTGAACTGGGAAAGAACAGCATGCAGAAGAAAGCGTCTGTGCTGTGAAGATCTGCAGCCATAAGAACACACCGAGGAGGTATGGACTTTAGCAATCTGAGAACAGCATTATGGGACTCTAGAGAAATAGAACAACAACAAGTGGCAGCTTTAGATTTGGAGCAATCCAGCAAAGCTTGCAAATTTCTTGCTGGGCACCACCCTCTTGGTCAGGGCGAGTGGCCAGAAATGGAGGCCATTTTCCATGGGGAAAACGAAGTCATTGGCCCAGGCTCTGGGTGTCAGATGACTGGTGGCATCTGGGGCTGTAAGGACTTGCAGGGTCCTAGTTGCTGGCAGCTTTCGTTCTGGAAGGATCCAGCACAGTTTGTAGATTCCTGGCTTGGCACTGCCCTGCCTGCCAGGCCAAGTGGCCACAAATGAAGGCCATTTTCCATGGGAAAAACGAAGTCCTTTCCCCAGGGTCTCAGGAATATGTTCAAGGTGGCGTTTGAGGCTCTAAGTACTTCCAGGGCCCTAGTTGCTGCCAGCTTTTCTTTTGGAAAAATCCAGCAACGATTGCATCATTCTAGCTAGGCTCCCACTTTCTGCCAGGGTGAGTGGCTGCCAAGGGAGGCCATTTGCCATGGGAAAAAGAAGTCCTTTCCCCAGGGTCTGGGTGTCAGATGAAAGGTGGCCTTTGGGGTTCTGAGGACTTGTAGGGTAGTACTTACTGGCTAGAGTAGAGGAAATGGATTCTATTTGAATATCTGTCTAGAGGCTTTGCCCCACAGGTCCTGGTTGTCCTTGATGGGCTGCAGCTGTGAGCATTGAAGAGAACTGGGATAAAAGGGGGCGGCGTAGCCATTCAGGGAGAGCCTTGAAGGAGCCCTGAACTGGGAAAGAACAGCATGCAGAAGAAAGCGTCTGTGCTGTGAAGATCTGCAGCCATAAGAACACACTGAGGAGGTATGGACTTTAGCAATCTGAGAACAGCATGATGGGACTCTAGAGAAATAGAACAACAACAAGTGGCAGCTTTCGATTTGGAGCAATCCAGCAAAGCTTGCAAATTTCTTGCTGGGCACCACCCTCTTGGTCAGGGCGAGTGGCCAGAAATGGAGGCCATTTTCCATGGGGAAAACGAAGTCATTGGCCCAGGCTCTGGGTGTCAGATGACTGGTGGCATCTGGGGCTCTAAGGACTTGCAGGGTCCTAGTTGCTGGCAGCTTTCGTTCTGGAAGGATCCAGCACAGTTTGTAGATTCCTGGCTTGGCACTGCCCTGCCTGCCAGGCCAAGTGGCCACAAATGAAGGCCATTTTCCATGGGAAAAACGAAGTCCTTTCCCCAGGGTCTCAGGAATATGTTCAAGGTGGCGTTTGAGGCTCTAAGTACTTCCAGGGCCCTAGTTGCTGCCAGCTTTTCTTTTGGAAAAATCCAGCAACGATTGCATCATTCTAGCTAGGCTCCCACTTTCTGCCAGGGTGAGTGGCTGCCAAGGGAGGCCATTTGCCATGGGAAAAAGAAGTCCTTTCCCCAGGGTCTGGGTGTCAGATGAAAGGTGGCCTTTGGGGTTCTGAGGACTTGTAGGGTAGTACTTACTGGCTAGAGTAGAGGAAATGGATTCTATTTGAATATCTGTCTAGAGGCTTTGCCCCACAGGTCCTGGTTGTCCTTGATGGGCTGCAGCTGTGAGCATTGAAGAGAACTGGGATAAAAGGGGGCGGCGTAGCCATTCAGGGAGAGCCTTGAAGGAGCCCTGAACTGGGAAAGAACAGCATGCAGAAGAAAGCGTCTGTGCTGTGAAGATCTGCAGCCATAAGAACACACCGAGGAGGTATGGACTTTAGCAATCTGAGAACAGCATTATGGGACTCTAGAGAAATAGAACAACAACAAGTGGCAGCTTTAGATTTGGAGCAATCCAGCAAAGCTTGCAAATTTCTTGCTGGGCACCACCCTCTTGGTCAGGGCGAGTGGCCAGAAATGGAGGCCATTTTCCATGGGGAAAACGAAGTCATTGGCCCAGGCTCTGGGTGTCAGATGACTGGTGGCATCTGGGGCTCTAAGGACTTGCAGGGTCCTAGTTGCTGGCAGCTTTCGTTCTGGAAGGATCCAGCAGAGTTTGTAGATTCCTGGCTTGGCACTGCCCTGCCTGCCAGGCCAAGTGGCCAGAAATGAAGGCCATTTTCCATGGGAAAAACGAAGTCCTTTCCCCAGGGTCTCAGGAATATGTTCAAGGTGGCGTTTGAGGCTCTAAGTACTTCCAGGGCCCTAGTTGCTGGCAGCTTTTCTTTTGGAAAAATCCAGCAACGATTGCATCATTCTAGCTAGGCTCCCACTTTCTGCCAGGGTGAGTGGCTGCCAAGGGAGGCCATTTGCCATGGGAAAAAGAAGTCCTTTCCCCAGGGTCTGGGTGTCAGATGAAAGGTGGCCTTTGGGGTTCTGAGGACTTGTAGGGTAGTACTTACTGGCTAGAGTAGAGGAAATGGATTCTATTTGAATATCTGTCTAGAGGCTTTGCCCCACAGGTCCTGGTTGTCCTTGATGGGCTGCAGCTGTGAGCATTGAAGAGAACTGGGATAAAAGGGGGCGGCGTAGCCATTCAGGGAGAGCCTTGAAGGAGCCCTGAACTGGGAAAGAACAGCATGCAGAAGAAAGCGTCTGTGCTGTGAAGATCTGCAGCCATAAGAACACACCGAGGAGGTATGGACTTTAGCAATCTGAGAACAGCATTATGGGACTCTAGAGAAATAGAACAACAACAAGTGGCAGCTTTAGATTTGGAGCAATCCAGCAAAGCTTGCAAATTTCTTGCTGGGCACCACCCTCTTGGTCAGGGCGAGTGGCCAGAAATGGAGGCCATTTTCCATGGGGAAAACGAAGTCATTGGCCCAGGCTCTGGGTGTCAGATGACTGGTGGCATCTGGGGCTGTAAGGACTTGCAGGGTCCTAGTTGCTGGCAGCTTTCGTTCTGGAAGGATCCAGCACAGTTTGTAGATTCCTGGCTTGGCACTGCCCTGCCTGCCAGGCCAAGTGGCCACAAATGAAGGCCATTTTCCATGGGAAAAACGAAGTCCTTTCCCCAGGGTCTCAGGAATATGTTCAAGGTGGCGTTTGAGGCTCTAAGTACTTCCAGGGCCCTAGTTGCTGCCAGCTTTTCTTTTGGAAAAATCCAGCAACGATTGCATCATTCTAGCTAGGCTCCCACTTTCTGCCAGGGTGAGTGGCTGCCAAGGGAGGCCATTTGCCATGGGAAAAAGAAGTCCTTTCCCCAGGGTCTGGGTGTCAGATGAAAGGTGGCCTTTGGGGTTCTGAGGACTTGTAGGGTAGTACTTACTGGCTAGAGTAGAGGAAATGGATTCTATTTGAATATCTGTCTAGAGGCTTTGCCCCACAGGTCCTGGTTGTCCTTGATGGGCTGCAGCTGTGAGCATTGAAGAGAACTGGGATAAAAGGGGGCGGCGTAGCCATTCAGGGAGAGCCTTGAAGGAGCCCTGAACTGGGAAAGAACAGCATGCAGAAGAAAGCGTCTGTGCTGTGAAGATCTGCAGCCATAAGAACACACTGAGGAGGTATGGACTTTAGCAATCTGAGAACAGCATGATGGGACTCTAGAGAAATAGAACAACAACAAGTGGCAGCTTTAGATTTGGAGCAATCCAGCAAAGCTTGCAAATTTCTTGCTGGGCACCACCCTCTTGGTCAGGGCGAGTGGCCAGAAATGGAGGCCATTTTCCATGGGGAAAACGAAGTCATTGGCCCAGGCTCTGGGTGTCAGATGACTGGTGGCATCTGGGGCTCTAAGGACTTGCAGGGTCCTAGTTGCTGGCAGCTTTCGTTCTGGAAGGATCCAGCACAGTTTGTAGATTCCTGGCTTGGCACTGCCCTGCCTGCCAGGCCAAGTGGCCAGAAATGAAGGCCATTTTCCATGGGAAAAACGAAGTCCTTTCCCCAGGGTCTCAGGAATATGTTCAAGGTGGCGTTTGAGGCTCTAAGTACTTCCAGGGCCCTAGTTGCTGCCAGCTTTTCTTTTGGAAAAATCCAGCAACGATTGCATCATTCTAGCTAGGCTCCCACTTTCTGCCAGGGTGAGTGGCTGCCAAGGGAGGCCATTTGCCATGGGAAAAAGAAGTCCTTTCCCCAGGGTCTGGGTGTCAGATGAAAGGTGGCCTTTGGGGTTCTGAGGACTTGTAGGGTAGTACTTACTGGCTAGAGTAGAGGAAATGGATTCTATTTGAATATCTGTCTAGAGGCTTTGCCCCACAGGTCCTGGTTGTCCTTGATGGGCTGCAGCTGTGAGCATTGAAGAGAACTGGGATAAAAGGGGGCGGCGTAGCCATTCAGGGAGAGCCTTGAAGGAGCCCTGAACTGGGAAAGAACAGCATGCAGAAGAAAGCGTCTGTGCTGTGAAGATCTGCAGCCATAAGAACACACCGAGGAGGTATGGACTTTAGCAATCTGAGAACAGCATTATGGGACTCTAGAGAAATAGAACAACAACAAGTGGCAGCTTTAGATTTGGAGCAATCCAGCAAAGCTTGCAAATTTCTTGCTGGGCACCACCCTCTTGGTCAGGGCGAGTGGCCAGAAATGGAGGCCATTTTCCATGGGGAAAACGAAGTCATTGGCCCAGGCTCTGGGTGTCAGATGACTGGTGGCATCTGGGGCTCTAAGGACTTGCAGGGTCCTAGTTGCTGGCAGCTTTCGTTCTGGAAGGATCCAGCACAGTTTGTAGATTCCTGGCTTGGCACTGCCCTGCCTGCCAGGCCAAGTGGCCAGAAATGAAGGCCATTTTCCATGGGAAAAACGAAGTCCTTTCCCCAGGGTCTCAGGAATATGTTCAAGGTGGCGTTTGAGGCTCTAAGTACTTCCAGGGCCCTAGTTGCTGGCAGCTTTTCTTTTGGAAAAATCCAGCAACGATTGCATCATTCTAGCTAGGCTCCCACTTTCTGCCAGGGTGAGTGGCTGCCAAGGGAGGCCATTTGCCATGGGAAAAAGAAGTCCTTTCCCCAGGGTCTGGGTGTCAGATGAAAGGTGGCCTTTGGGGTTCTGAGGACTTGTAGGGTAGTACTTACTGGCTAGAGTAGAGGAAATGGATTCTATTTGAATATCTGTCTAGAGGCTTTGCCCCACAGGTCCTGGTTGTCCTTGATGGGCTGCAGCTGTGAGCATTGAAGAGAACTGGGATAAAAGGGGGCGGCGTAGCCATTCAGGGAGAGCCTTGAAGGAGCCCTGAACTGGGAAAGAACAGCATGCAGAAGAAAGCGTCTGTGCTGTGAAGATCTGCAGCCATAAGAACACACCGAGGAGGTATGGACTTTAGCAATCTGAGAACAGCATTATGGGACTCTAGAGAAATAGAACAACAACAAGTGGCAGCTTTAGATTTGGAGCAATCCAGCAAAGCTTGCAAATTTCTTGCTGGGCACCACCCTCTTGGTCAGGGCGAGTGGCCAGAAATGGAGGCCATTTTCCATGGGGAAAACGAAGTCATTGGCCCAGGCTCTGGGTGTCAGATGACTGGTGGCATCTGGGGCTCTAAGGACTTGCAGGGTCCTAGTTGCTGGCAGCTTTCGTTCTGGAAGGATCCAGCACAGTTTGTAGATTCCTGGCTTGGCACTGCCCTGCCTGCCAGGCCAAGTGGCCAGAAATGAAGGCCATTTTCCATGGGAAAAACGAAGTCCTTTCCCCAGGGTCTCAGTAATATGTTCAAGGTGGCGTTTGAGGCTCTAAGTACTTCCAGGGCCCTAGTTGCTGCCAGCTTTTCTTTTGGAAAAATCCAGCAACGATTGCATCATTCTAGCTAGGCTCCCACTTTCTGCCAGGGTGAGTGGCTGCCAAGGGAGGCCATTTGCCATGGGAAAAAGAAGTCCTTTCCCCAGGGTCTGGGTGTCAGATGAAAGGTGGCCTTTGGGGTTCTGAGGACTTGTAGGGTAGTACTTACTGGCTAGAGTAGAGGAAATGGATTCTATTTGAATATCTGTCTAGAGGCTTTGCCCCACAGGTCCTGGTTGTCCTTGATGGGCTGCAGCTGTGAGCATTGAAGAGAACTGGGATAAAAGGGGGCGGCGTAGCCATTCAGGGAGAGCCTTGAAGGAGCCCTGAACTGGGAAAGAACAGCATGCAGAAGAAAGCGTCTGTGCTGTGAAGACCTGCAGCCATAAGAACACACCGAGGAGGTATGGACTTTAGCAATCTGAGAACAGCATTATGGGACTCTAGAGAAATAGAACAACAACAAGTGGCAGCTTTCGATTTGGAGCAATCCAGCAAAGCTTGCAAATTTCTTGCTGGGCACCACCCTCTTGGTCAGGGCGAGTGGCCAGAAATGGAGGCCATTTTCCATGGGGAAAACGAAGTCATTGGCCCAGGCTCTGGGTGTCAGATGACTGGTGGCATCTGGGGCTCTAAGGACTTGCAGGGTCCTAGTTGCTGGCAGCTTTCGTTCTGGAAGGATCCAGCAGAGTTTGTAGATTCCTGGCTTGGCACTGCCCTGCCTGCCAGGCCAAGTGGCCACAAATGAAGGCCATTTTCCATGGGAAAAACGAAGTCCTTTCCCCAGGGTCTCAGTAATATGTTCAAGGTGGCGTTTGAGGCTCTAAGTACTTCCAGGGCCCTAGTTGCTGCCAGCTTTTCTTTTGGAAAAATCCAGCAACGATTGCATCATTCTAGCTAGGCTCCCACTTTCTGCCAGGGTGAGTGGCTGCCAAGGGAGGCCATTTGCCATGGGAAAAAGAAGTCCTTTCCCCAGGGTCTGGGTGTCAGATGAAAGGTCGCCTTTGGGGTTCTGAGGACTTGTAGGGTAGTACTTACTGGCTAGAGTAGAGGAAATGGATTCTATTTGAATATCTGTCTAGAGGCTTTGCCCCACAGGTCCTGGTTGTCCTTGATGGGCTGCAGCTGTGAGCATTGAAGAGAACTGGGATAAAAGGGGGCGGCGTAGCCATTCAGGGAGAGCCTTGAAGGAGCCCTGAACTGGGAAAGAACAGCATGCAGAAGAAAGCGTCTGTGCTGTGAAGATCTGCAGCCATAAGAACACACTGAGGAGGTATGGACTTTAGCAATCTGAGAACAGCATGATGGGACTCTAGAGAAATAGAACAACAACAAGTGGCAGCTTTAGATTTGGAGCAATCCAGCAAAGCTTGCAAATTTCTTGCTGGGCACCACCCTCTTGGTCAGGGCGAGTGGCCAGAAATGGAGGCCATTTTCCATGGGGAAAACGAAGTCATTGGCCCAGGCTCTGGGTGTCAGATGACTGGTGGCATCTGGGGCTCTAAGGACTTGCAGGGTCCTAGTTGCTGGCAGCTTTCGTTCTGGAAGGATCCAGCACAGTTTGTAGATTCCTGGCTTGGCACTGCCCTGCCTGCCAGGCCAAGTGGCCAGAAATGAAGGCCATTTTCCATGGGAAAAACGAAGTCCTTTCCCCAGGGTCTCAGGAATATGTTCAAGGTGGCGTTTGAGGCTCTAAGTACTTCCAGGGCCCTAGTTGCTGCCAGCTTTTCTTTTGGAAAAATCCAGCAACGATTGCATCATTCTAGCTAGGCTCCCACTTTCTGCCAGGGTGAGTGGCTGCCAAGGGAGGCCATTTGCCATGGGAAAAAGAAGTCCTTTCCCCAGGGTCTGGGTGTCAGATGAAAGGTGGCCTTTGGGGTTCTGAGGACTTGTAGGGTAGTACTTACTGGCTAGAGTAGAGGAAATGGATTCTATTTGAATATCTGTCTAGAGGCTTTGCCCCACAGGTCCTGGTTGTCCTTGATGGGCTGCAGCTGTGAGCATTGAAGAGAACTGGGATAAAAGGGGGCGGCGTAGCCATTCAGGGAGAGCCTTGAAGGAGCCCTGAACTGGGAAAGAACAGCATGCAGAAGAAAGCGTCTGTGCTGTGAAGATCTGCAGCCATAAGAACACACCGAGGAGGTATGGACTTTAGCAATCTGAGAACAGCATGATGGGACTCTAGAGAAATAGAACAACAACAAGTGGCAGCTTTCGATTTGGAGCAATCCAGCAAAGCTTGCAAATTTCTTGCTGGGCACCACCCTCTTGGTCAGGGCGAGTGGCCAGAAATGGAGGCCATTTTCCATGGGGAAAACGAAGTCATTGGCCCAGGCTCTGGGTGTCAGATGACTGGTGGCATCTGGGGCTCTAAGGACTTGCAGGGTCCTAGTTGCTGGCAGCTTTCGTTCTGGAAGGATCCAGCACAGTTTGTAGATTCCTGGCTTGGCACTGCCCTGCCTGCCAGGCCAAGTGGCCAGAAATGAAGGCCATTTTCCATGGGAAAAACGAAGTCCTTTCCCCAGGGTCTCAGGAATATGTTCAAGGTGGCGTTTGAGGCTCTAAGTACTTCCAGGGCCCTAGTTGCTGCCAGCTTTTCTTTTGGAAAAATCCAGCAACGATTGCATCATTCTAGCTAGGCTCCCACTTTCTGCCAGGGTGAGTGGCTGCCAAGGGAGGCCATTTGCCATGGGAAAAAGAAGTCCTTTCCCCAGGGTCTGGGTGTCAGATGAAAGGTGGCCTTTGGGGTTCTGAGGACTTGTAGGGTAGTACTTACTGGCTAGAGTAGAGGAAATGGATTCTATTTGAATATCTGTCTAGAGGCTTTGCCCCACAGGTCCTGGTTGTCCTTGATGGGCTGCAGCTGTGAGCATTGAAGAGAACTGGGATAAAAGGGGGCGGCGTAGCCATTCAGGGAGAGCCTTGAAGGAGCCCTGAACTGGGAAAGAACAGCATGCAGAAGAAAGCGTCTGTGCTGTGAAGATCTGCAGCCATAAGAACACACCGAGGAGGTATGGACTTTAGCAATCTGAGAACAGCATTATGGGACTCTAGAGAAATAGAACAACAACAACTGGCAGCTTTCGATTTGGAGCAATCCAGCAAAGCTTGCAAATTTCTTGCTGGGCACCACCCTCTTGGTCAGGGCGAGTGGCCAGAAATGGAGGCCATTTTCCATGGGGAAAACGAAGTCATTGGCCCAGGCTCTGGGTGTCAGATGACTGGTGGCATCTGGGGCTGTAAGGACTTGCAGGGTCCTAGTTGCTGGCAGCTTTCGTTCTGGAAGGATCCAGCAGAGTTTGTAGATTCCTGGCTTGGCACTGCCCTGCCTGCCAGGCCAAGTGGCCAGAAATGAAGGCCATTTTCCATGGGAAAAACGAAGTCCTTTCCCCAGGGTCTCAGTAATATGTTCAAGGTGGCGTTTGAGGCTCTAAGTACTTCCAGGGCCCTAGTTGCTGCCAGCTTTTCTTTTGGAAAAATCCAGCAACGATTGCATCATTCTAGCTAGGCTCCCACTTTCTGCCAGGGTGAGTGGCTGCCAAGGGAGGCCATTTGCCATGGGAAAAAGAAGTCCTTTCCCCAGGGTCTGGGTGTCAGATGAAAGGTGGCCTTTGGGGTTCTGAGGACTTGTAGGGTAGTACTTACTGGCTAGAGTAGAGGAAATGGATTCTATTTGAATATCTGTCTAGAGGCTTTGCCCCACAGGTCCTGGTTGTCCTTGATGGGCTGCAGCTGTGAGCATTGAAGAGAACTGGGATAAAAGGGGGTGGCGTAGCCATTCAGGGAGAGCCTTGAAGGAGCCCTGAACTGGGAAAGAACAGCATGCAGAAGAAAGCGTCTGTGCTGTGAAGATCTGCAGCCATAAGAACACACTGAGGAGGTATGGACTTTAGCAATCTGAGAACAGCATGATGGGACTCTAGAGAAATAGAACAACAACAAGTGGCAGCTTTCGATTTGGAGCAATCCAGCAAAGCTTGCAAATTTCTTGCTGGGCACCACCCTCTTGGTCAGGGTGAGTGGCCAGAAATGGAGGCCATTTTCCATGGGGAAAACGAAGTCATTGGCCCAGGCTCTGGGTGTCAGATGACTGGTGGCATCTGGGGCTCTAAGGACTTGCAGGGTCCTAGTTGCTGGCAGCTTTCGTTCTGGAAGGATCCAGCACAGTTTGTAGATTCCTGGCTTGGCACTGCCCTGCCTGCCAGGCCAAGTGGCCACAAATGAAGGCCATTTTCCATGGGAAAAACGAAGTCCTTTCCCCAGGGTCTCAGTAATATGTTCAAGGTGGCGTTTGAGGCTCTAAGTACTTCCAGGGCCCTAGTTGCTGCCAGCTTTTCTTTTGGAAAAATCCAGCAACGATTGCATCATTCTAGCTAGGCTCCCACTTTCTGCCAGGGTGAGTGGCTGCCAAGGGAGGCCATTTGCCATGGGAAAAAGAAGTCCTTTCCCCAGGGTCTGGGTGTCAGATGAAAGGTCGCCTTTGGGGTTCTGAGGACTTGTAGGGTAGTACTTACTGGCTAGAGTAGAGGAAATGGATTCTATTTGAATATCTGTCTAGAGGCTTTGCCCCACAGGTCCTGGTTGTCCTTGATGGGCTGCAGCTGTGAGCATTGAAGAGAACTGGGATAAAAGGGGGCGGCGTAGCCATTCAGGGAGAGCCTTGAAGGAGCCCTGAACTGGGAAAGAACAGCATGCAGAAGAAAGCGTCTGTGCTGTGAAGATCTGCAGCCATAAGAACACACTGAGGAGGTATGGACTTTAGCAATCTGAGAACAGCATGATGGGACTCTAGAGAAATAGAACAACAACAAGTGGCAGCTTTCGATTTGGAGCAATCCAGCAAAGCTTGCAAATTTCTTGCTGGGCACCACCCTCTTGGTCAGGGCGAGTGGCCAGAAATGGAGGCCATTTTCCATGGGGAAAACGAAGTCATTGGCCCAGGCTCTGGGTGTCAGATGACTGGTGGCATCTGGGGCTCTAAGGACTTGCAGGGTCCTAGTTGCTGGCAGCTTTCGTTCTGGAAGGATCCAGCAGAGTTTGTAGATTCCTGGCTTGGCACTGCCCTGCCTGCCAGGCCAAGTGGCCACAAATGAAGGCCATTTTCCATGGGAAAAACGAAGTCCTTTCCCCAGGGTCTCAGGAATATGTTCAAGGTGGCGTTTGAGGCTCTAAGTACTTCCAGGGCCCTAGTTGCTGCCAGCTTTTCTTTTGGAAAAATCCAGCAACGATTGCATCATTCTAGCTAGGCTCCCACTTTCTGCCAGGGTGAGTGGCTGCCAAGGGAGGCCATTTGCCATGGGAAAAAGAAGTCCTTTCCCCAGGGTCTGGGTGTCAGATGAAAGGTGGCCTTTGGGGTTCTGAGGACTTGTAGGGTAGTACTTACTGGCTAGAGTAGAGGAAATGGATTCTATTTGAATATCTGTCTAGAGGCTTTGCCCCACAGGTCCTGGTTGTCCTTGATGGGCTGCAGCTGTGAGCATTGAAGAGAACTGGGATAAAAGGGGGCGGCGTAGCCATTCAGGGAGAGCCTTGAAGGAGCCCTGAACTGGGAAAGAACAGCATGCAGAAGAAAGCGTCTGTGCTGTGAAGATCTGCAGCCATAAGAACACACCGAGGAGGTATGGACTTTAGCAATCTGAGAACAGCATGATGGGACTCTAGAGAAATAGAACAACAACAAGTGGCAGCTTTAGATTTGGAGCAATCCAGCAAAGCTTGCAAATTTCTTGCTGGGCACCACCCTCTTGGTCAGGGCGAGTGGCCAGAAATGGAGGCCATTTTCCATGGGGAAAACGAAGTCATTGGCCCAGGCTCTGGGTGTCAGATGACTGGTGGCATCTGGGGCTCTAAGGACTTGCAGGGTCCTAGTTGCTGGCAGCTTTCGTTCTGGAAGGATCCAGCACAGTTTGTAGATTCCTGGCTTGGCACTGCCCTGCCTGCCAGGCCAAGTGGCCAGAAATGAAGGCCATTTTCCATGGGAAAAACGAAGTCCTTTCCCCAGGGTCTCAGGAATATGTTCAAGGTGGCGTTTGAGGCTCTAAGTACTTCCAGGGCCCTAGTTGCTGCCAGCTTTTCTTTTGGAAAAATCCAGCAACGATTGCATCATTCTAGCTAGGCTCCCACTTTCTGCCAGGGTGAGTGGCTGCCAAGGGAGGCCATTTGCCATGGGAAAAAGAAGTCCTTTCCCCAGGGTCTGGGTGTCAGATGAAAGGTGGCCTTTGGGGTTCTGAGGACTTGTAGGGTAGTACTTACTGGCTAGAGTAGAGGAAATGGATTCTATTTGAATATCTGTCTAGAGGCTTTGCCCCACAGGTCCTGGTTGTCCTTGATGGGCTGCAGCTGTGAGCATTGAAGAGAACTGGGATAAAAGGGGGCGGCGTAGCCATTCAGGGAGAGCCTTGAAGGAGCCCTGAACTGGGAAAGAACAGCATGCAGAAGAAAGCGTCTGTGCTGTGAAGATCTGCAGCCATAAGAACACACCGAGGAGGTATGGACTTTAGCAATCTGAGAACAGCATTATGGGACTCTAGAGAAATAGAACAACAACAAGTGGCAGCTTTAGATTTGGAGCAATCCAGCAAAGCTTGCAAATTTCTTGCTGGGCACCACCCTCTTGGTCAGGGCGAGTGGCCAGAAATGGAGGCCATTTTCCATGGGGAAAACGAAGTCATTGGCCCAGGCTCTGGGTGTCAGATGACTGGTGGCATCTGGGGCTGTAAGGACTTGCAGGGTCCTAGTTGCTGGCAGCTTTCGTTCTGGAAGGATCCAGCACAGTTTGTAGATTCCTGGCTTGGCACTGCCCTGCCTGCCAGGCCAAGTGGCCACAAATGAAGGCCATTTTCCATGGGAAAAACGAAGTCCTTTCCCCAGGGTCTCAGGAATATGTTCAAGGTGGCGTTTGAGGCTCTAAGTACTTCCAGGGCCCTAGTTGCTGCCAGCTTTTCTTTTGGAAAAATCCAGCAACGATTGCATCATTCTAGCTAGGCTCCCACTTTCTGCCAGGGTGAGTGGCTGCCAAGGGAGGCCATTTGCCATGGGAAAAAGAAGTCCTTTCCCCAGGGTCTGGGTGTCAGATGAAAGGTGGCCTTTGGGGTTCTGAGGACTTGTAGGGTAGTACTTACTGGCTAGAGTAGAGGAAATGGATTCTATTTGAATATCTGTCTAGAGGCTTTGCCCCACAGGTCCTGGTTGTCCTTGATGGGCTGCAGCTGTGAGCATTGAAGAGAACTGGGATAAAAGGGGGCGGCGTAGCCATTCAGGGAGAGCCTTGAAGGAGCCCTGAACTGGGAAAGAACAGCATGCAGAAGAAAGCGTCTGTGCTGTGAAGATCTGCAGCCATAAGAACACACTGAGGAGGTATGGACTTTAGCAATCTGAGAACAGCATGATGGGACTCTAGAGAAATAGAACAACAACAAGTGGCAGCTTTCGATTTGGAGCAATCCAGCAAAGCTTGCAAATTTCTTGCTGGGCACCACCCTCTTGGTCAGGGCGAGTGGCCAGAAATGGAGGCCATTTTCCATGGGGAAAACGAAGTCATTGGCCCAGGCTCTGGGTGTCAGATGACTGGTGGCATCTGGGGCTCTAAGGACTTGCAGGGTCCTAGTTGCTGGCAGCTTTCGTTCTGGAAGGATCCAGCACAGTTTGTAGATTCCTGGCTTGGCACTGCCCTGCCTGCCAGGCCAAGTGGCCAGAAATGAAGGCCATTTTCCATGGGAAAAACGAAGTCCTTTCCCCAGGGTCTCAGGAATATGTTCAAGGTGGCGTTTGAGGCTCTAAGTACTTCCAGGGCCCTAGTTGCTGCCAGCTTTTCTTTTGGAAAAATCCAGCAACGATTGCATCATTCTAGCTAGGCTCCCACTTTCTGCCAGGGTGAGTGGCTGCCAAGGGAGGCCATTTGCCATGGGAAAAAGAAGTCCTTTCCCCAGGGTCTGGGTGTCAGATGAAAGGTGGCCTTTGGGGTTCTGAGGACTTGTAGGGTAGTACTTACTGGCTAGAGTAGAGGAAATGGATTCTATTTGAATATCTGTCTAGAGGCTTTGCCCCACAGGTCCTGGTTGTCCTTGATGGGCTGCAGCTGTGAGCATTGAAGAGAACTGGGATAAAAGGGGGCGGCGTAGCCATTCAGGGAGAGCCTTGAAGGAGCCCTGAACTGGGAAAGAACAGCATGCAGAAGAAAGCGTCTGTGCTGTGAAGATCTGCAGCCATAAGAACACACCGAGGAGGTATGGACTTTAGCAATCTGAGAACAGCATTATGGGACTCTAGAGAAATAGAACAACAACAAGTGGCAGCTTTAGATTTGGAGCAATCCAGCAAAGCTTGCAAATTTCTTGCTGGGCACCACCCTCTTGGTCAGGGCGAGTGGCCAGAAATGGAGGCCATTTTCCATGGGGAAAACGAAGTCATTGGCCCAGGCTCTGGGTGTCAGATGACTGGTGGCATCTGGGGCTCTAAGGACTTGCAGGGTCCTAGTTGCTGGCAGCTTTCGTTCTGGAAGGATCCAGCAGAGTTTGTAGATTCCTGGCTTGGCACTGCCCTGCCTGCCAGGCCAAGTGGCCAGAAATGAAGGCCATTTTCCATGGGAAAAACGAAGTCCTTTCCCCAGGGTCTCAGGAATATGTTCAAGGTGGCGTTTGAGGCTCTAAGTACTTCCAGGGCCCTAGTTGCTGCCAGCTTTTCTTTTGGAAAAATCCAGCAACGATTGCATCATTCTAGCTAGGCTCCCACTTTCTGCCAGGGTGAGTGGCTGCCAAGGGAGGCCATTTGCCATGGGAAAAAGAAGTCCTTTCCCCAGGGTCTGGGTGTCAGATGAAAGGTGGCCTTTGGGGTTCTGAGGACTTGTAGGGTAGTACTTACTGGCTAGAGTAGAGGAAATGGATTCTATTTGAATATCTGTCTAGAGGCTTTGCCCCACAGGTCCTGGTTGTCCTTGATGGGCTGCAGCTGTGAGCATTGAAGAGAACTGGGATAAAAGGGGGCGGCGTAGCCATTCAGGGAGAGCCTTGAAGGAGCCCTGAACTGGGAAAGAACAGCATGCAGAAGAAAGCGTCTGTGCTGTGAAGATCTGCAGCCATAAGAACACACCGAGGAGGTATGGACTTTAGCAATCTGAGAACAGCATTATGGGACTCTAGAGAAATAGAACAACAACAACTGGCAGCTTTCGATTTGGAGCAATCCAGCAAAGCTTGCAAATTTCTTGCTGGGCACCACCCTCTTGGTCAGGGCGAGTGGCCAGAAATGGAGGCCATTTTCCATGGGGAAAACGAAGTCATTGGCCCAGGCTCTGGGTGTCAGATGACTGGTGGCATCTGGGGCTCTAAGGACTTGCAGGGTCCTAGTTGCTGGCAGCTTTCGTTCTGGAAGGATCCAGCACAGTTTGTAGATTCCTGGCTTGGCACTGCCCTGCCTGCCAGGCCAAGTGGCCAGAAATGAAGGCCATTTTCCATGGGAAAAACGAAGTCCTTTCCCCAGGGTCTCAGGAATATGTTCAAGGTGGCGTTTGAGGCTCTAAGTACTTCCAGGGCCCTAGTTGCTGGCAGCTTTTCTTTTGGAAAAATCCAGCAACGATTGCATCATTCTAGCTAGGCTCCCACTTTCTGCCAGGGTGAGTGGCTGCCAAGGGAGGCCATTTGCCATGGGAAAAAGAAGTCCTTTCCCCAGGGTCTGGGTGTCAGATGAAAGGTGGCCTTTGGGGTTCTGAGGACTTGTAGGGTAGTACTTACTGGCTAGAGTAGAGGAAATGGATTCTATTTGAATATCTGTCTAGAGGCTTTGCCCCACAGGTCCTGGTTGTCCTTGATGGGCTGCAGCTGTGAGCATTGAAGAGAACTGGGATAAAAGGGGGCGGCGTAGCCATTCAGGGAGAGCCTTGAAGGAGCCCTGAACTGGGAAAGAACAGCATGCAGAAGAAAGCGTCTGTGCTGTGAAGACCTGCAGCCATAAGAACACACCGAGGAGGTATGGACTTTAGCAATCTGAGAACAGCATTATGGGACTCTAGAGAAATAGAACAACAACAAGTGGCAGCTTTCGATTTGGAGCAATCCAGCAAAGCTTGCAAATTTCTTGCTGGGCACCACCCTCTTGGTCAGGGCGAGTGGCCAGAAATGGAGGCCATTTTCCATGGGGAAAACGAAGTCATTGGCCCAGGCTCTGGGTGTCAGATGACTGGTGGCATCTGGGGCTCTAAGGACTTGCAGGGTCCTAGTTGCTGGCAGCTTTCGTTCTGGAAGGATCCAGCAGAGTTTGTAGATTCCTGGCTTGGCACTGCCCTGCCTGCCAGGCCAAGTGGCCACAAATGAAGGCCATTTTCCATGGGAAAAACGAAGTCCTTTCCCCAGGGTCTCAGTAATATGTTCAAGGTGGCGTTTGAGGCTCTAAGTACTTCCAGGGCCCTAGTTGCTGCCAGCTTTTCTTTTGGAAAAATCCAGCAACGATTGCATCATTCTAGCTAGGCTCCCACTTTCTGCCAGGGTGAGTGGCTGCCAAGGGAGGCCATTTGCCATGGGAAAAAGAAGTCCTTTCCCCAGGGTCTGGGTGTCAGATGAAAGGTCGCCTTTGGGGTTCTGAGGACTTGTAGGGTAGTACTTACTGGCTAGAGTAGAGGAAATGGATTCTATTTGAATATCTGTCTAGAGGCTTTGCCCCACAGGTCCTGGTTGTCCTTGATGGGCTGCAGCTGTGAGCATTGAAGAGAACTGGGATAAAAGGGGGCGGCGTAGCCATTCAGGGAGAGCCTTGAAGGAGCCCTGAACTGGGAAAGAACAGCATGCAGAAGAAAGCGTCTGTGCTGTGAAGATCTGCAGCCATAAGAACACACTGAGGAGGTATGGACTTTAGCAATCTGAGAACAGCATGATGGGACTCTAGAGAAATAGAACAACAACAAGTGGCAGCTTTAGATTTGGAGCAATCCAGCAAAGCTTGCAAATTTCTTGCTGGGCACCACCCTCTTGGTCAGGGCGAGTGGCCAGAAATGGAGGCCATTTTCCATGGGGAAAACGAAGTCATTGGCCCAGGCTCTGGGTGTCAGATGACTGGTGGCATCTGGGGCTCTAAGGACTTGCAGGGTCCTAGTTGCTGGCAGCTTTCGTTCTGGAAGGATCCAGCACAGTTTGTAGATTCCTGGCTTGGCACTGCCCTGCCTGCCAGGCCAAGTGGCCAGAAATGAAGGCCATTTTCCATGGGAAAAACGAAGTCCTTTCCCCAGGGTCTCAGGAATATGTTCAAGGTGGCGTTTGAGGCTCTAAGTACTTCCAGGGCCCTAGTTGCTGCCAGCTTTTCTTTTGGAAAAATCCAGCAACGATTGCATCATTCTAGCTAGGCTCCCACTTTCTGCCAGGGTGAGTGGCTGCCAAGGGAGGCCATTTGCCATGGGAAAAAGAAGTCCTTTCCCCAGGGTCTGGGTGTCAGATGAAAGGTGGCCTTTGGGGTTCTGAGGACTTGTAGGGTAGTACTTACTGGCTAGAGTAGAGGAAATGGATTCTATTTGAATATCTGTCTAGAGGCTTTGCCCCACAGGTCCTGGTTGTCCTTGATGGGCTGCAGCTGTGAGCATTGAAGAGAACTGGGATAAAAGGGGGCGGCGTAGCCATTCAGGGAGAGCCTTGAAGGAGCCCTGAACTGGGAAAGAACAGCATGCAGAAGAAAGCGTCTGTGCTGTGAAGATCTGCAGCCATAAGAACACACCGAGGAGGTATGGACTTTAGCAATCTGAGAACAGCATGATGGGACTCTAGAGAAATAGAACAACAACAAGTGGCAGCTTTCGATTTGGAGCAATCCAGCAAAGCTTGCAAATTTCTTGCTGGGCACCACCCTCTTGGTCAGGGCGAGTGGCCAGAAATGGAGGCCATTTTCCATGGGGAAAACGAAGTCATTGGCCCAGGCTCTGGGTGTCAGATGACTGGTGGCATCTGGGGCTCTAAGGACTTGCAGGGTCCTAGTTGCTGGCAGCTTTCGTTCTGGAAGGATCCAGCACAGTTTGTAGATTCCTGGCTTGGCACTGCCCTGCCTGCCAGGCCAAGTGGCCAGAAATGAAGGCCATTTTCCATGGGAAAAACGAAGTCCTTTCCCCAGGGTCTCAGGAATATGTTCAAGGTGGCGTTTGAGGCTCTAAGTACTTCCAGGGCCCTAGTTGCTGCCAGCTTTTCTTTTGGAAAAATCCAGCAACGATTGCATCATTCTAGCTAGGCTCCCACTTTCTGCCAGGGTGAGTGGCTGCCAAGGGAGGCCATTTGCCATGGGAAAAAGAAGTCCTTTCCCCAGGGTCTGGGTGTCAGATGAAAGGTGGCCTTTGGGGTTCTGAGGACTTGTAGGGTAGTACTTACTGGCTAGAGTAGAGGAAATGGATTCTATTTGAATATCTGTCTAGAGGCTTTGCCCCACAGGTCCTGGTTGTCCTTGATGGGCTGCAGCTGTGAGCATTGAAGAGAACTGGGATAAAAGGGGGCGGCGTAGCCATTCAGGGAGAGCCTTGAAGGAGCCCTGAACTGGGAAAGAACAGCATGCAGAAGAAAGCGTCTGTGCTGTGAAGATCTGCAGCCATAAGAACACACCGAGGAGGTATGGACTTTAGCAATCTGAGAACAGCATTATGGGACTCTAGAGAAATAGAACAACAACAAGTGGCAGCTTTAGATTTGGAGCAATCCAGCAAAGCTTGCAAATTTCTTGCTGGGCACCACCCTCTTGGTCAGGGCGAGTGGCCAGAAATGGAGGCCATTTTCCATGGGGAAAACGAAGTCATTGGCCCAGGCTCTGGGTGTCAGATGACTGGTGGCATCTGGGGCTGTAAGGACTTGCAGGGTCCTAGTTGCTGGCAGCTTTCGTTCTGGAAGGATCCAGCACAGTTTGTAGATTCCTGGCTTGGCACTGCCCTGCCTGCCAGGCCAAGTGGCCACAAATGAAGGCCATTTTCCATGGGAAAAACGAAGTCCTTTCCCCAGGGTCTCAGGAATATGTTCAAGGTGGCGTTTGAGGCTCTAAGTACTTCCAGGGCCCTAGTTGCTGCCAGCTTTTCTTTTGGAAAAATCCAGCAACGATTGCATCATTCTAGCTAGGCTCCCACTTTCTGCCAGGGTGAGTGGCTGCCAAGGGAGGCCATTTGCCATGGGAAAAAGAAGTCCTTTCCCCAGGGTCTGGGTGTCAGATGAAAGGTGGCCTTTGGGGTTCTGAGGACTTGTAGGGTAGTACTTACTGGCTAGAGTAGAGGAAATGGATTCTATTTGAATATCTGTCTAGAGGCTTTGCCCCACAGGTCCTGGTTGTCCTTGATGGGCTGCAGCTGTGAGCATTGAAGAGAACTGGGATAAAAGGGGGCGGCGTAGCCATTCAGGGAGAGCCTTGAAGGAGCCCTGAACTGGGAAAGAACAGCATGCAGAAGAAAGCGTCTGTGCTGTGAAGATCTGCAGCCATAAGAACACACTGAGGAGGTATGGACTTTAGCAATCTGAGAACAGCATGATGGGACTCTAGAGAAATAGAACAACAACAAGTGGCAGCTTTCGATTTGGAGCAATCCAGCAAAGCTTGCAAATTTCTTGCTGGGCACCACCCTCTTGGTCAGGGCGAGTGGCCAGAAATGGAGGCCATTTTCCATGGGGAAAACGAAGTCATTGGCCCAGGCTCTGGGTGTCAGATGACTGGTGGCATCTGGGGCTCTAAGGACTTGCAGGGTCCTAGTTGCTGGCAGCTTTCGTTCTGGAAGGATCCAGCACAGTTTGTAGATTCCTGGCTTGGCACTGCCCTGCCTGCCAGGCCAAGTGGCCAGAAATGAAGGCCATTTTCCATGGGAAAAACGAAGTCCTTTCCCCAGGGTCTCAGGAATATGTTCAAGGTGGCGTTTGAGGCTCTAAGTACTTCCAGGGCCCTAGTTGCTGCCAGCTTTTCTTTTGGAAAAATCCAGCAACGATTGCATCATTCTAGCTAGGCTCCCACTTTCTGCCAGGGTGAGTGGCTGCCAAGGGAGGCCATTTGCCATGGGAAAAAGAAGTCCTTTCCCCAGGGTCTGGGTGTCAGATGAAAGGTGGCCTTTGGGGTTCTGAGGACTTGTAGGGTAGTACTTACTGGCTAGAGTAGAGGAAATGGATTCTATTTGAATATCTGTCTAGAGGCTTTGCCCCACAGGTCCTGGTTGTCCTTGATGGGCTGCAGCTGTGAGCATTGAAGAGAACTGGGATAAAAGGGGGCGGCGTAGCCATTCAGGGAGAGCCTTGAAGGAGCCCTGAACTGGGAAAGAACAGCATGCAGAAGAAAGCGTCTGTGCTGTGAAGATCTGCAGCCATAAGAACACACCGAGGAGGTATGGACTTTAGCAATCTGAGAACAGCATTATGGGACTCTAGAGAAATAGAACAACAACAAGTGGCAGCTTTAGATTTGGAGCAATCCAGCAAAGCTTGCAAATTTCTTGCTGGGCACCACCCTCTTGGTCAGGGCGAGTGGCCAGAAATGGAGGCCATTTTCCATGGGGAAAACGAAGTCATTGGCCCAGGCTCTGGGTGTCAGATGACTGGTGGCATCTGGGGCTCTAAGGACTTGCAGGGTCCTAGTTGCTGGCAGCTTTCGTTCTGGAAGGATCCAGCAGAGTTTGTAGATTCCTGGCTTGGCACTGCCCTGCCTGCCAGGCCAAGTGGCCAGAAATGAAGGCCATTTTCCATGGGAAAAACGAAGTCCTTTCCCCAGGGTCTCAGGAATATGTTCAAGGTGGCGTTTGAGGCTCTAAGTACTTCCAGGGCCCTAGTTGCTGGCAGCTTTTCTTTTGGAAAAATCCAGCAACGATTGCATCATTCTAGCTAGGCTCCCACTTTCTGCCAGGGTGAGTGGCTGCCAAGGGAGGCCATTTGCCATGGGAAAAAGAAGTCCTTTCCCCAGGGTCTGGGTGTCAGATGAAAGGTGGCCTTTGGGGTTCTGAGGACTTGTAGGGTAGTACTTACTGGCTAGAGTAGAGGAAATGGATTCTATTTGAATATCTGTCTAGAGGCTTTGCCCCACAGGTCCTGGTTGTCCTTGATGGGCTGCAGCTGTGAGCATTGAAGAGAACTGGGATAAAAGGGGGCGGCGTAGCCATTCAGGGAGAGCCTTGAAGGAGCCCTGAACTGGGAAAGAACAGCATGCAGAAGAAAGCGTCTGTGCTGTGAAGATCTGCAGCCATAAGAACACACCGAGGAGGTATGGACTTTAGCAATCTGAGAACAGCATTATGGGACTCTAGAGAAATAGAACAACAACAACTGGCAGCTTTCGATTTGGAGCAATCCAGCAAAGCTTGCAAATTTCTTGCTGGGCACCACCCTCTTGGTCAGGGCGAGTGGCCAGAAATGGAGGCCATTTTCCATGGGGAAAACGAAGTCATTGGCCCAGGCTCTGGGTGTCAGATGACTGGTGGCATCTGGGGCTCTAAGGACTTGCAGGGTCCTAGTTGCTGGCAGCTTTCGTTCTGGAAGGATCCAGCACAGTTTGTAGATTCCTGGCTTGGCACTGCCCTGCCTGCCAGGCCAAGTGGCCAGAAATGAAGGCCATTTTCCATGGGAAAAACGAAGTCCTTTCCCCAGGGTCTCAGTAATATGTTCAAGGTGGCGTTTGAGGCTCTAAGTACTTCCAGGGCCCTAGTTGCTGGCAGCTTTTCTTTTGGAAAAATCCAGCAACGATTGCATCATTCTAGCTAGGCTCCCACTTTCTGCCAGGGTGAGTGGCTGCCAAGGGAGGCCATTTGCCATGGGAAAAAGAAGTCCTTTCCCCAGGGTCTGGGTGTCAGATGAAAGGTGGCCTTTGGGGTTCTGAGGACTTGTAGGGTAGTACTTACTGGCTAGAGTAGAGGAAATGGATTCTATTTGAATATCTGTCTAGAGGCTTTGCCCCACAGGTCCTGGTTGTCCTTGATGGGCTGCAGCTGTGAGCATTGAAGAGAACTGGGATAAAAGGGGGCGGCGTAGCCATTCAGGGAGAGCCTTGAAGGAGCCCTGAACTGGGAAAGAACAGCATGCAGAAGAAAGCGTCTGTGCTGTGAAGACCTGCAGCCATAAGAACACACCGAGGAGGTATGGACTTTAGCAATCTGAGAACAGCATTATGGGACTCTAGAGAAATAGAACAACAACAAGTGGCAGCTTTCGATTTGGAGCAATCCAGCAAAGCTTGCAAATTTCTTGCTGGGCACCACCCTCTTGGTCAGGGCGAGTGGCCAGAAATGGAGGCCATTTTCCATGGGGAAAACGAAGTCATTGGCCCAGGCTCTGGGTGTCAGATGACTGGTGGCATCTGGGGCTCTAAGGACTTGCAGGGTCCTAGTTGCTGGCAGCTTTCGTTCTGGAAGGATCCAGCAGAGTTTGTAGATTCCTGGCTTGGCACTGCCCTGCCTGCCAGGCCAAGTGGCCACAAATGAAGGCCATTTTCCATGGGAAAAACGAAGTCCTTTCCCCAGGGTCTCAGTAATATGTTCAAGGTGGCGTTTGAGGCTCTAAGTACTTCCAGGGCCCTAGTTGCTGCCAGCTTTTCTTTTGGAAAAATCCAGCAACGATTGCATCATTCTAGCTAGGCTCCCACTTTCTGCCAGGGTGAGTGGCTGCCAAGGGAGGCCATTTGCCATGGGAAAAAGAAGTCCTTTCCCCAGGGTCTGGGTGTCAGATGAAAGGTCGCCTTTGGGGTTCTGAGGACTTGTAGGGTAGTACTTACTGGCTAGAGTAGAGGAAATGGATTCTATTTGAATATCTGTCTAGAGGCTTTGCCCCACAGGTCCTGGTTGTCCTTGATGGGCTGCAGCTGTGAGCATTGAAGAGAACTGGGATAAAAGGGGGCGGCGTAGCCATTCAGGGAGAGCCTTGAAGGAGCCCTGAACTGGGAAAGAACAGCATGCAGAAGAAAGCGTCTGTGCTGTGAAGATCTGCAGCCATAAGAACACACTGAGGAGGTATGGACTTTAGCAATCTGAGAACAGCATGATGGGACTCTAGAGAAATAGAACAACAACAAGTGGCAGCTTTAGATTTGGAGCAATCCAGCAAAGCTTGCAAATTTCTTGCTGGGCACCACCCTCTTGGTCAGGGCGAGTGGCCAGAAATGGAGGCCATTTTCCATGGGGAAAACGAAGTCATTGGCCCAGGCTCTGGGTGTCAGATGACTGGTGGCATCTGGGGCTCTAAGGACTTGCAGGGTCCTAGTTGCTGGCAGCTTTCGTTCTGGAAGGATCCAGCACAGTTTGTAGATTCCTGGCTTGGCACTGCCCTGCCTGCCAGGCCAAGTGGCCAGAAATGAAGGCCATTTTCCATGGGAAAAACGAAGTCCTTTCCCCAGGGTCTCAGGAATATGTTCAAGGTGGCGTTTGAGGCTCTAAGTACTTCCAGGGCCCTAGTTGCTGCCAGCTTTTCTTTTGGAAAAATCCAGCAACGATTGCATCATTCTAGCTAGGCTCCCACTTTCTGCCAGGGTGAGTGGCTGCCAAGGGAGGCCATTTGCCATGGGAAAAAGAAGTCCTTTCCCCAGGGTCTGGGTGTCAGATGAAAGGTGGCCTTTGGGGTTCTGAGGACTTGTAGGGTAGTACTTACTGGCTAGAGTAGAGGAAATGGATTCTATTTGAATATCTGTCTAGAGGCTTTGCCCCACAGGTCCTGGTTGTCCTTGATGGGCTGCAGCTGTGAGCATTGAAGAGAACTGGGATAAAAGGGGGCGGCGTAGCCATTCAGGGAGAGCCTTGAAGGAGCCCTGAACTGGGAAAGAACAGCATGCAGAAGAAAGCGTCTGTGCTGTGAAGATCTGCAGCCATAAGAACACACCGAGGAGGTATGGACTTTAGCAATCTGAGAACAGCATGATGGGACTCTAGAGAAATAGAACAACAACAAGTGGCAGCTTTCGATTTGGAGCAATCCAGCAAAGCTTGCAAATTTCTTGCTGGGCACCACCCTCTTGGTCAGGGCGAGTGGCCAGAAATGGAGGCCATTTTCCATGGGGAAAACGAAGTCATTGGCCCAGGCTCTGGGTGTCAGATGACTGGTGGCATCTGGGGCTCTAAGGACTTGCAGGGTCCTAGTTGCTGGCAGCTTTCGTTCTGGAAGGATCCAGCAGAGTTTGTAGATTCCTGGCTTGGCACTGCCCTGCCTGCCAGGCCAAGTGGCCAGAAATGAAGGCCATTTTCCATGGGAAAAACGAAGTCCTTTCCCCAGGGTCTCAGGAATATGTTCAAGGTGGCGTTTGAGGCTCTAAGTACTTCCAGGGCCCTAGTTGCTGCCAGCTTTTCTTTTGGAAAAATCCAGCAACGATTGCATCATTCTAGCTAGGCTCCCACTTTCTGCCAGGGTGAGTGGCTGCCAAGGGAGGCCATTTGCCATGGGAAAAAGAAGTCCTTTCCCCAGGGTCTGGGTGTCAGATGAAAGGTGGCCTTTGGGGTTCTGAGGACTTGTAGGGTAGTACTTACTGGCTAGAGTAGAGGAAATGGATTCTATTTGAATATCTGTCTAGAGGCTTTGCCCCACAGGTCCTGGTTGTCCTTGATGGGCTGCAGCTGTGAGCATTGAAGAGAACTGGGATAAAAGGGGGCGGCGTAGCCATTCAGGGAGAGCCTTGAAGGAGCCCTGAACTGGGAAAGAACAGCATGCAGAAGAAAGCGTCTGTGCTGTGAAGATCTGCAGCCATAAGAACACACCGAGGAGGTATGGACTTTAGCAATCTGAGAACAGCATGATGGGACTCTAGAGAAATAGAACAACAACAAGTGGCAGCTTTAGATTTGGAGCAATCCAGCAAAGCTTGCAAATTTCTTGCTGGGCACCACCCTCTTGGTCAGGGCGAGTGGCCAGAAATGGAGGCCATTTTCCATGGGGAAAACGAAGTCATTGGCCCAGGCTCTGGGTGTCAGATGACTGGTGGCATCTGGGGCTCTAAGGACTTGCAGGGTCCTAGTTGCTGGCAGCTTTCGTTCTGGAAGGATCCAGCAGAGTTTGTAGATTCCTGGCTTGGCACTGCCCTGCCTGCCAGGCCAAGTGGCCAGAAATGAAGGCCATTTTCCATGGGAAAAACGAAGTCCTTTCCCCAGGGTCTCAGTAATATGTTCAAGGTGGCGTTTGAGGCTCTAAGTACTTCCAGGGCCCTAGTTGCTGCCAGCTTTTCTTTTGGAAAAATCCAGCAACGATTGCATCATTCTAGCTAGGCTCCCACTTTCTGCCAGGGTGAGTGGCTGCCAAGGGAGGCCATTTGCCATGGGAAAAAGAAGTCCTTTCCCCAGGGTCTGGGTGTCAGATGAAAGGTGGCCTTTGGGGTTCTGAGGACTTGTAGGGTAGTACTTACTGGCTAGAGTAGAGGAAATGGATTCTATTTGAATATCTGTCTAGAGGCTTTGCCCCACAGGTCCTGGTTGTCCTTGATGGGCTGCAGCTGTGAGCATTGAAGAGAACTGGGATAAAAGGGGGTGGCGTAGCCATTCAGGGAGAGCCTTGAAGGAGCCCTGAACTGGGAAAGAACAGCATGCAGAAGAAAGCGTCTGTGCTGTGAAGATCTGCAGCCATAAGAACACACTGAGGAGGTATGGACTTTAGCAATCTGAGAACAGCATGATGGGACTCTAGAGAAATAGAACAACAACAAGTGGCAGCTTTCGATTTGGAGCAATCCAGCAAAGCTTGCAAATTTCTTGCTGGGCACCACCCTCTTGGTCAGGGTGAGTGGCCAGAAATGGAGGCCATTTTCCATGGGGAAAACGAAGTCATTGGCCCAGGCTCTGGGTGTCAGATGACTGGTGGCATCTGGGGCTCTAAGGACTTGCAGGGTCCTAGTTGCTGGCAGCTTTCGTTCTGGAAGGATCCAGCACAGTTTGTAGATTCCTGGCTTGGCACTGCCCTGCCTGCCAGGCCAAGTGGCCAGAAATGAAGGCCATTTTCCATGGGAAAAACGAAGTCCTTTCCCCAGGGTCTCAGGAATATGTTCAAGGTGGCGTTTGAGGCTCTAAGTACTTCCAGGGCCCTAGTTGCTGGCAGCTTTTCTTTTGGAAAAATCCAGCAACGATTGCATCATTCTAGCTAGGCTCCCACTTTCTGCCAGGGTGAGTGGCTGCCAAGGGAGGCCATTTGCCATGGGAAAAAGAAGTCCTTTCCCCAGGGTCTGGGTGTCAGATGAAAGGTGGCCTTTGGGGTTCTGAGGACTTGTAGGGTAGTACTTACTGGCTAGAGTAGAGGAAATGGATTCTATTTGAATATCTGTCTAGAGGCTTTGCCCCACAGGTCCTGGTTGTCCTTGATGGGCTGCAGCTGTGAGCATTGAAGAGAACTGGGATAAAAGGGGGCGGCGTAGCCATTCAGGGAGAGCCTTGAAGGAGCCCTGAACTGGGAAAGAACAGCATGCAGAAGAAAGCGTCTGTGCTGTGAAGATCTGCAGCCATAAGAACACACTGAGGAGGTATGGACTTTAGCAATCTGAGAACAGCATGATGGGACTCTAGAGAAATAGAACAACAACAAGTGGCAGCTTTCGATTTGGAGCAATCCAGCAAAGCTTGCAAATTTCTTGCTGGGCACCACCCTCTTGGTCAGGGTGAGTGGCCAGAAATGGAGGCCATTTTCCATGGGGAAAACGAAGTCATTGGCCCAGGCTCTGGGTGTCAGATGACTGGTGGCATCTGGGGCTGTAAGGACTTGCAGGGTCCTAGTTGCTGGCAGCTTTCGTTCTGGAAGGATCCAGCACAGTTTGTAGATTCCTGGCTTGGCACTGCCCTGCCTGCCAGGCCAAGTGGCCACAAATGAAGGCCATTTTCCATGGGAAAAACGAAGTCCGTTCCCCAGGGTCTCAGGAATATGTTCAAGGTGGCGTTTGAGGCTCTAAGTACTTCCAGGGCCCTAGTTGCTGCCAGCTTTTCTTTTGGAAAAATCCAGCAACGATTGCATCATTCTAGCTGGGCTCCCACTTTCTGCCAGGGTGAGTGGCTGCCAAGGGAGGCCATTTGCCATGGGAAAAAGAAGTCCTTTCCCCAGGGTCTGGGTGTCAGATGAAAGGTGGCCTTTGGGGTTCTGAGGACTTGTAGGGTAGTACTTACTGGCTAGAGTAGAGGAAATGGATTCTATTTGAATATCTGTCTAGAGGCTTTGCCCCACAGGTCCTGGTTGTCCTTGATGGGCTGCAGCTGTGAGCATTGAAGAGAACTGGGATAAAAGGGGGCGGCGTAGCCATTCAGGGAGAGCCTTGAAGGAGCCCTGAACTGGGAAAGAACAGCATGCAGAAGAAAGCGTCTGTGCTGTGAAGACCTGCAGCCATAAGAACACACCGAGGAGGTATGGACTTTAGCAATCTGAGAACAGCATGATGGGACTCTAGAGAAATAGAACAACAACAAGTGGCAGCTTTAGATTTGGAGCAATCCAGCAAAGCTTGCAAATTTCTTGCTGGGCACCACCCTCTTGGTCAGGGCGAGTGGCCAGAAATGGAGGCCATTTTCCATGGGGAAAACGAAGTCATTGGCCCAGGCTCTGGGTGTCAGATGACTGGTGGCATCTGGGGCTCTAAGGACTTGCAGGGTCCTAGTTGCTGGCAGCTTTCGTTCTGGAAGGATCCAGCAGAGTTTGTAGATTCCTGGCTTGGCACTGCCCTGCCTGCCAGGCCAAGTGGCCAGAAATGAAGGCCATTTTCCATGGGAAAAACGAAGTCCTTTCCCCAGGGTCTCAGGAATATGTTCAAGGTGGCGTTTGAGGCTCTAAGTACTTCCAGGGCCCTAGTTGCTGCCAGCTTTTCTTTTGGAAAAATCCAGCAACGATTGCATCATTCTAGCTAGGCTCCCACTTTCTGCCAGGGTGAGTGGCTGCCAAGGGAGGCCATTTGCCATGGGAAAAAGAAGTCCTTTCCCCAGGGTCTGGGTGTCAGATGAAAGGTGGCCTTTGGGGTTCTGAGGACTTGTAGGGTAGTACTTACTGGCTAGAGTAGAGGAAATGGATTCTATTTGAATATCTGTCCCACAGGTCCTGGTTGTCCTTGATGGGCTGCAGCTGTGAGCATTGAAGAGAACTGGGATAAAAGGGGGCGGCGTAGCCATTCAGGGAGAGCCTTGAAGGAGCCCTGAACTGGGAAAGAACAGCATGCAGAAGAAAGCGTCTGTGCTGTGAAGATCTGCAGCCATAAGAACACACCGAGGAGGTATGGACTTTAGCAATCTGAGAACAGCATTATGGGACTCTAGAGAAATAGAACAACAACAAGTGGCAGCTTTAGATTTGGAGCAATCCAGCAAAGCTTGCAAATTTCTTGCTGGGCACCACCCTCTTGGTCAGGGCGAGTGGCCAGAAATGGAGGCCATTTTCCATGGGGAAAACGAAGTCATTGGCCCAGGCTCTGGGTGTCAGATGACTGGTGGCATCTGGGGCTCTAAGGACTTGCAGGGTCCTAGTTGCTGGCAGCTTTCGTTCTGGAAGGATCCAGCACAGTTTGTAGATTCCTGGCTTGGCACTGCCCTGCCTGCCAGGCCAAGTGGCCAGAAATGAAGGCCATTTTCCATGGGAAAAACGAAGTCCTTTCCCCAGGGTCTCAGGAATATGTTCAAGGTGGCGTTTGAGGCTCTAAGTACTTCCAGGGCCCTAGTTGCTGCCAGCTTTTCTTTTGGAAAAATCCAGCAACGATTGCATCATTCTAGCTAGGCTCCCACTTTCTGCCAGGGTGAGTGGCTGCCAAGGGAGGCCATTTGCCATGGGAAAAAGAAGTCCTTTCCCCAGGGTCTGGGTGTCAGATGAAAGGTGGCCTTTGGGGTTCTGAGGACTTGTAGGGTAGTACTTACTGGCTAGAGTAGAGGAAATGGATTCTATTTGAATATCTGTCCCACAGGTCCTGGTTGTCCTTGATGGGCTGCAGCTGTGAGCATTGAAGAGAACTGGGATAAAAGGGGGCGGCGTAGCCATTCAGGGAGAGCCTTGAAGGAGCCCTGAACTGGGAAAGAACAGCATGCAGAAGAAAGCGTCTGTGCTGTGAAGATCTGCAGCCATAAGAACACACCGAGGAGGTATGGACTTTAGCAATCTGAGAACAGCATGATGGGACTCTAGAGAAATAGAACAACAACAAGTGGCAGCTTTCGATTTGGAGCAATCCAGCAAAGCTTGCAAATTTCTTGCTGGGCACCACCCTCTTGGTCAGGGCGAGTGGCCAGAAATGGAGGCCATTTTCCATGGGGAAAACGAAGTCATTGGCCCAGGCTCTGGGTGTCAGATGACTGGTGGCATCTGGGGCTCTAAGGACTTGCAGGGTCCTAGTTGCTGGCAGCTTTCGTTCTGGAAGGATCCAGCAGAGTTTGTAGATTCCTGGCTTGGCACTGCCCTGCCTGCCAGGCCAAGTGGCCAGAAATGAAGGCCATTTTCCATGGGAAAAACGAAGTCCTTTCCCCAGGGTCTCAGGAATATGTTCAAGGTGGCGTTTGAGGCTCTAAGTACTTCCAGGGCCCTAGTTGCTGGCAGCTTTTCTTTTGGAAAAATCCAGCAACGATTGCATCATTCTAGCTAGGCTCCCACTTTCTGCCAGGGTGAGTGGCTGCCAAGGGAGGCCATTTGCCATGGGAAAAAGAAGTCCTTTCCCCAGGGTCTGGGTGTCAGATGAAAGGTGGCCTTTGGGGTTCTGAGGACTTGTAGGGTAGTACTTACTGGCTAGAGTAGAGGAAATGGATTCTATTTGAATATCTGTCTAGAGGCTTTGCCCCACAGGTCCTGGTTGTCCTTGATGGGCTGCAGCTGTGAGCATTGAAGAGAACTGGGATAAAAGGGGGCGGCGTAGCCATTCAGGGAGAGCCTTGAAGGAGCCCTGAACTGGGAAAGAACAGCATGCAGAAGAAAGCGTCTGTGCTGTGAAGATCTGCAGCCATAAGAACACACCGAGGAGGTATGGACTTTAGCAATCTGAGAACAGCATGATGGGACTCTAGAGAAATAGAACAACAACAAGTGGCAGCTTTCGATTTGGAGCAATCCAGCAAAGCTTGCAAATTTCTTGCTGGGCACCACCCTCTTGGTCAGGGCGAGTGGCCAGAAATGGAGGCCATTTTCCATGGGGAAAACGAAGTCATTGGCCCAGGCTCTGGGTGTCAGATGACTGGTGGCATCTGGGGCTGTAAGGACTTGCAGGGTCCTAGTTGCTGGCAGCTTTCGTTCTGGAAGGATCCAGCACAGTTTGTAGATTCCTGGCTTGGCACTGCCCTGCCTGCCAGGCCAAGTGGCCAGAAATGAAGGCCATTTTCCATGGGAAAAACGAAGTCCTTTCCCCAGGGTCTCAGGAATATGTTCAAGGTGGCGTTTGAGGCTCTAAGTACTTCCAGGGCCCTAGTTGCTGCCAGCTTTTCTTTTGGAAAAATCCAGCAACGATTGCATCATTCTAGCTAGGCTCCCACTTTCTGCCAGGGTGAGTGGCTGCCAAGGGAGGCCATTTGCCATGGGAAAAAGAAGTCCTTTCCCCAGGGTCTGGGTGTCAGATGAAAGGTGGCCTTTGGGGTTCTGAGGACTTGTAGGGTAGTACTTACTGGCTAGAGTAGAGGAAATGGATTCTATTTGAATATCTGTCTAGAGGCTTTGCCCCACAGGTCCTGGTTGTCCTTGATGGGCTGCAGCTGTGAGCATTGAAGAGAACTGGGATAAAAGGGGGCGGCGTAGCCATTCAGGGAGAGCCTTGAAGGAGCCCTGAACTGGGAAAGAACAGCATGCAGAAGAAAGCGTCTGTGCTGTGAAGATCTGCAGCCATAAGAACACACCGAGGAGGTATGGACTTTAGCAATCTGAGAACAGCATGATGGGACTCTAGAGAAATAGAACAACAACAAGTGGCAGCTTTCGATTTGGAGCAATCCAGCAAAGCTTGCAAATTTCTTGCTGGGCACCACCCTCTTGGTCAGGGCGAGTGGCCAGAAATGGAGGCCATTTTCCATGGGGAAAACGAAGTCATTGGCCCAGGCTCTGGGTGTCAGATGACTGGTGGCATCTGGGGCTCTAAGGACTTGCAGGGTCCTAGTTGCTGGCAGCTTTCGTTCTGGAAGGATCCAGCACAGTTTGTAGATTCCTGGCTTGGCACTGCCCTGCCTGCCAGGCCAAGTGGCCAGAAATGAAGGCCATTTTCCATGGGAAAAACGAAGTCCTTTCCCCAGGGTCTCAGTAATATGTTCAAGGTGGCGTTTGAGGCTCTAAGTACTTCCAGGGCCCTAGTTGCTGCCAGCTTTTCTTTTGGAAAAATCCAGCAACGATTGCATCATTCTAGCTAGGCTCCCACTTTCTGCCAGGGTGAGTGGCTGCCAAGGGAGGCCATTTGCCATGGGAAAAAGAAGTCCTTTCCCCAGGGTCTGGGTGTCAGATGAAAGGTGGCCTTTGGGGTTCTGAGGACTTGTAGGGTAGTACTTACTGGCTAGAGTAGAGGAAATGGATTCTATTTGAATATCTGTCTAGAGGCTTTGCCCCACAGGTCCTGGTTGTCCTTGATGGGCTGCAGCTGTGAGCATTGAAGAGAACTGGGATAAAAGGGGGCGGCGTAGCCATTCAGGGAGAGCCTTGAAGGAGCCCTGAACTGGGAAAGAACAGCATGCAGAAGAAAGCGTCTGTGCTGTGAAGATCTGCAGCCATAAGAACACACCGAGGAGGTATGGACTTTAGCAATCTGAGAACAGCATGATGGGACTCTAGAGAAATAGAAGAACAACAAGTGGCAGCTTTCGATTTGGAGCAATCCAGCAAAGCTTGCAAATTTCTTGCTGGGCACCACCCTCTTGGTCAGGGCGAGTGGCCAGAAATGGAGGCCATTTTCCATGGGGAAAACGAAGTCATTGGCCCAGGCTCTGGGTGTCAGATGACTGGTGGCATCTGGGGCTGTAAGGACTTGCAGGGTCCTAGTTGCTGGCAGCTTTCGTTCTGGAAGGATCCAGCACAGTTTGTAGATTCCTGGCTTGGCACTGCCCTGCCTGCCAGGCCAAGTGGCCAGAAATGAAGGCCATTTTCCATGGGAAAAACGAAGTCCTTTCCCCAGGGTCTCAGGAATATGTTCAAGGTGGCGTTTGAGGCTCTAAGTACTTCCAGGGCCCTAGTTGCTGCCAGCTTTTCTTTTGGAAAAATCCAGCAACGATTGCATCATTCTAGCTAGGCTCCCACTTTCTGCCAGGGTGAGTGGCTGCCAAGGGAGGCCATTTGCCATGGGAAAAAGAAGTCCTTTCCCCAGGGTCTGGGTGTCAGATGAAAGGTGGCCTTTGGGGTTCTGAGGACTTGTAGGGTACTACTTACTGGCTAGAGTAGAGGAAATGGATTCTATTTGAATATCTGTCTAGAGGCTTTGCCCCACAGGTCCTGGTTGTCCTTGATGGGCTGCAGCTGTGAGCATTGAAGAGAACTGGGATAAAAGGGGGCGGCGTAGCCATTCAGGGAGAGCCTTGAAGGAGCCCTGAACTGGGAAAGAACAGCATGCAGAAGAAAGCGTCTGTGCTGTGAAGACCTGCAGCCATAAGAACACACCGAGGAGGTATGGACTTTAGCAATCTGAGAACAGCATGATGGGACTCTAGAGAAATAGAACAACAACAAGTGGCAGCTTTCGATTTGGAGCAATCCAGCAAAGCTTGCAAATTTCTTGCTGGGCACCACCCTCTTGGTCAGGGCGAGTGGCCAGAAATGGAGGCCATTTTCCATGGGGAAAACGAAGTCATTGGCCCAGGCTCTGGGTGTCAGATGACTGGTGGCATCTGGGGCTCTAAGGACTTGCAGGGTCCTAGTTGCTGGCAGCTTTCGTTCTGGAAGGATCCAGCACAGTTTGTAGATTCCTGGCTTGGCACTGCCCTGCCTGCCAGGCCAAGTGGCCAGAAATGAAGGCCATTTTCCATGGGAAAAACGAAGTCCTTTCCCCAGGGTCTCAGGAATATGTTCAAGGTGGCGTTTGAGGCTCTAAGTACTTCCAGGGCCCTAGTTGCTGCCAGCTTTTCTTTTGGAAAAATCCAGCAACGATTGCATCATTCTAGCTAGGCTCCCACTTTCTGCCAGGGTGAGTGGCTGCCAAGGGAGGCCATTTGCCATGGGAAAAAGAAGTCCTTTCCCCAGGGTCTGGGTGTCAGATGAAAGGTGGCCTTTGGGGTTCTGAGGACTTGTAGGGTAGTACTTACTGGCTAGAGTAGAGGAAATGGATTCTATTTGAATATCTGTCTAGAGGCTTTGCCCCACAGGTCCTGGTTGTCCTTGATGGGCTGCAGCTGTGAGCATTGAAGAGAACTGGGATAAAAGGGGGCGGCGTAGCCATTCAGGGAGAGCCTTGAAGGAGCCCTGAACTGGGAAAGAACAGCATGCAGAAGAAAGCGTCTGTGCTGTGAAGATCTGCAGCCATAAGAACACACCGAGGAGGTATGGACTTTAGCAATCTGAGAACAGCATGATGGGACTCTAGAGAAATAGAACAACAACAAGTGGCAGCTTTCGATTTGGAGCAATCCAGCAAAGCTTGCAAATTTCTTGCTGGGCACCACCCTCTTGGTCAGGGCGAGTGGCCAGAAATGGAGGCCATTTTCCATGGGGAAAACGAAGTCATTGGCCCAGGCTCTGGGTGTCAGATGACTGGTGGCATCTGGGGCTCTAAGGACTTGCAGGGTCCTAGTTGCTGGCAGCTTTCGTTCTGGAAGGATCCAGCACAGTTTGTAGATTCCTGGCTTGGCACTGCCCTGCCTGCCAGGCCAAGTGGCCAGAAATGAAGGCCATTTTCCATGGGAAAAACGAAGTCCTTTCCCCAGGGTCTCAGGAATATGTTCAAGGTGGCGTTTGAGGCTCTAAGTACTTCCAGGGCCCTAGTTGCTGCCAGCTTTTCTTTTGGAAAAATCCAGCAACGATTGCATCATTCTAGCTAGGCTCCCACTTTCTGCCAGGGTGAGTGGCTGCCAAGGGAGGCCATTTGCCATGGGAAAAAGAAGTCCTTTCCCCAGGGTCTGGGTGTCAGATGAAAGGTGGCCTTTGGGGTTCTGAGGACTTGTAGGGTAGTACTTACTGGCTAGAGTAGAGGAAATGGATTCTATTTGAATATCTGTCTAGAGGCTTTGCCCCACAGGTCCTGGTTGTCCTTGATGGGCTGCAGCTGTGAGCATTGAAGAGAACTGGGATAAAAGGGGGCGGCGTAGCCATTCAGGGAGAGCCTTGAAGGAGCCCTGAACTGGGAAAGAACAGCATGCAGAAGAAAGCGTCTGTGCTGTGAAGACCTGCAGCCATAAGAACACACCGAGGAGGTATGGACTTTAGCAATCTGAGAACAGCATGATGGGACTCTAGAGAAATAGAACAACAACTGGCAGCTTTCGATTTGGAGCAATCCAGCAAAGCTTGCAAATTTCTTGCTGGGCACCACCCTCTTGGTCAGGGCGAGTGGCCAGAAATGGAGGCCATTTTCCATGGGGAAAACGAAGTCATTGGCCCAGGCTCTGGGTGTCAGATGACTGGTGGCATCTGGGGCTCTAAGGACTTGCAGGGTCCTAGTTGCTGGCAGCTTTCGTTCTGGAAGGATCCAGCACAGTTTGTAGATTCCTGGCTTGGCACTGCCCTGCCTGCCAGGCCAAGTGGCCACAAATGAAGGCCATTTTCCATGGGAAAAACGAAGTCCTTTCCCCAGGGTCTCAGGAATATGTTCAAGGTGGCGTTTGAGGCTCTAAGTACTTCCAGGGCCCTAGTTGCTGCCAGCTTTTCTTTTGGAAAAATCCAGCAACGATTGCATCATTCTAGCTAGGCTCCCACTTTCTGCCAGGGTGAGTGGCTGCCAAGGGAGGCCATTTGCCATGGGAAAAAGAAGTCCTTTCCCCAGGGTCTGGGTGTCAGATGAAAGGTGGCCTTTGGGGTTCTGAGGACTTGTAGGGTAGTACTTACTGGCTAGAGTAGAGGAAATGGATTCTATTTGAATATCTGTCTAGAGGCTTTGCCCCACAGGTCCTGGTTGTCCTTGATGGGCTGCAGCTGTGAGCATTGAAGAGAACTGGGATAAAAGGGGGCGGCGTAGCCATTCAGGGAGAGCCTTGAAGGAGCCCTGAACTGGGAAAGAACAGCATGCAGAAGAAAGCGTCTGTGCTGTGAAGATCTGCAGCCATAAGAACACACCGAGGAGGTATGGACTTTAGCAATCTGAGAACAGCATGATGGGACTCTAGAGAAATAGAACAACAACAAGTGGCAGCTTTCGATTTGGAGCAATCCAGCAAAGCTTGCAAATTTCTTGCTGGGCACCACCCTCTTGGTCAGGGCGAGTGGCCAGAAATGGAGGCCATTTTCCATGGGGAAAACGAAGTCATTGGCCCAGGCTCTGGGTGTCAGATGACTGGTGGCATCTGGGGCTCTAAGGACTTGCAGGGTCCTAGTTGCTGGCAGCTTTCGTTCTGGAAGGATCCAGCACAGTTTGTAGATTCCTGGCTTGGCACTGCCCTGCCTGCCAGGCCAAGTGGCCAGAAATGAAGGCCATTTTCCATGGGAAAAACGAAGTCCTTTCCCCAGGGTCTCAGGAATATGTTCAAGGTGGCGTTTGAGGCTCTAAGTACTTCCAGGGCCCTAGTTGCTGGCAGCTTTTCTTTTGGAAAAATCCAGCAACGATTGCATCATTCTAGCTAGGCTCCCACTTTCTGCCAGGGTGAGTGGCTGCCAAGGGAGGCCATTTGCCATGGGAAAAAGAAGTCCTTTCCCCAGGGTCTGGGTGTCAGATGAAAGGTGGCCTTTGGGGTTCTGAGGACTTGTAGGGTAGTACTTACTGGCTAGAGTAGAGGAAATGGATTCTATTTGAATATCTGTCTAGAGGCTTTGCCCCACAGGTCCTGGTTGTCCTTGATGGGCTGCAGCTGTGAGCATTGAAGAGAACTGGGATAAAAGGGGGCGGCGTAGCCATTCAGGGAGAGCCTTGAAGGAGCCCTGAACTGGGAAAGAACAGCATGCAGAAGAAAGCGTCTGTGCTGTGAAGATCTGCAGCCATAAGAACACACCGAGGAGGTATGGACTTTAGCAATCTGAGAACAGCATGATGGGACTCTAGAGAAATAGAACAACAACAAGTGGCAGCTTTCGATTTGGAGCAATCCAGCAAAGCTTGCAAATTTCTTGCTGGGCACCACCCTCTTGGTCAGGGCGAGTGGCCAGAAATGGAGGCCATTTTCCATGGGGAAAACGAAGTCATTGGCCCAGGCTCTGGGTGTCAGATGACTGGTGGCATCTGGGGCTCTAAGGACTTGCAGGGTCCTAGTTGCTGGCAGCTTTCGTTCTGGAAGGATCCAGCACAGTTTGTAGATTCCTGGCTTGGCACTGCCCTGCCTGCCAGGCCAAGTGGCCAGAAATGAAGGCCATTTTCCATGGGAAAAACGAAGTCCTTTCCCCAGGGTCTCAGGAATATGTTCAAGGTGGCGTTTGAGGCTCTAAGTACTTCCAGGGCCCTAGTTGCTGCCAGCTTTTCTTTTGGAAAAATCCAGCAACGATTGCATCATTCTAGCTAGGCTCCCACTTTCTGCCAGGGTGAGTGGCTGCCAAGGGAGGCCATTTGCCATGGGAAAAAGAAGTCCTTTCCCCAGGGTCTGGGTGTCAGATGAAAGGTGGCCTTTGGGGTTCTGAGGACTTGTAGGGTAGTACTTACTGGCTAGAGTAGAGGAAATGGATTCTATTTGAATATCTGTCTAGAGGCTTTGCCCCACAGGTCCTGGTTGTCCTTGATGGGCTGCAGCTGTGAGCATTGAAGAGAACTGGGATAAAAGGGGGTGGCGTAGCCATTCAGGGAGAGCCTTGAAGGAGCCCTGAACTGGGAAAGAACAGCATGCAGAAGAAAGCGTCTGTGCTGTGAAGATCTGCAGCCATAAGAACACACTGAGGAGGTATGGACTTTAGCAATCTGAGAACAGCATGATGGGACTCTAGAGAAATAGAACAACAACAAGTGGCAGCTTTCGATTTGGAGCAATCCAGCAAAGCTTGCAAATTTCTTGCTGGGCACCACCCTCTTGGTCAGGGTGAGTGGCCAGAAATGGAGGCCATTTTCCATGGGGAAAACGAAGTCATTGGCCCAGGCTCTGGGTGTCAGATGACTGGTGGCATCTGGGGCTCTAAGGACTTGCAGGGTCCTAGTTGCTGGCAGCTTTCGTTCTGGAAGGATCCAGCACAGTTTGTAGATTCCTGGCTTGGCACTGCCCTGCCTGCCAGGCCAAGTGGCCACAAATGAAGGCCATTTTCCATGGGAAAAACGAAGTCCTTTCCCCAGGGTCTCAGGAATATGTTCAAGGTGGCGTTTGAGGCTCTAAGTACTTCCAGGGCCCTAGTTGCTGCCAGCTTTTCTTTTGGAAAAATCCAGCAACGATTGCATCATTCTAGCTAGGCTCCCACTTTCTGCCAGGGTGAGTGGCTGCCAAGGGAGGCCATTTGCCATGGGAAAAAGAAGTCCTTTCCCCAGGGTCTGGGTGTCAGATGAAAGGTGGCCTTTGGGGTTCTGAGGACTTGTAGGGTAGTACTTACTGGCTAGAGTAGAGGAAATGGATTCTATTTGAATATCTGTCTAGAGGCTTTGCCCCACAGGTCCTGGTTGTCCTTGATGGGCTGCAGCTGTGAGCATTGAAGAGAACTGGGATAAAAGGGGGCGGCGTAGCCATTCAGGGAGAGCCTTGAAGGAGCCCTGAACTGGGAAAGAACAGCATGCAGAAGAAAGCGTCTGTGCTGTGAAGATCTGCAGCCATAAGAACACACTGAGGAGGTATGGACTTTAGCAATCTGAGAACAGCATTATGGGACTCTAGAGAAATAGAACAACAACAAGTGGCAGCTTTCGATTTGGAGCAATCCAGCAAAGCTTGCAAATTTCTTGCTGGGCACCACCCTCTTGGTCAGGGTGAGTGGCCAGAAATGGAGGCCATTTTCCATGGGGAAAACGAAGTCATTGGCCCAGGCTCTGGGTGTCAGATGACTGGTGGCATCTGGGGCTGTAAGGACTTGCAGGGTCCTAGTTGCTGGCAGCTTTCGTTCTGGAAGGATCCAGCAGAGTTTGTAGATTCCTGGCTTGGCACTGCCCTGCCTGCCAGGCCAAGTGGCCACAAATGAAGGCCATTTTCCATGGGAAAAACGAAGTCCTTTCCCCAGGGTCTCAGTAATATGTTCAAGGTGGCGTTTGAGGCTCTAAGTACTTCCAGGGCCCTAGTTGCTGCCAGCTTTTCTTTTGGAAAAATCCAGCAACGATTGCATCATTCTAGCTAGGCTCCCACTTTCTGCCAGGGTGAGTGGCTGCCAAGGGAGGCCATTTGCCATGGGAAAAAGAAGTCCTTTCCCCAGGGTCTGGGTGTCAGATGAAAGGTGGCCTTTGGGGTTCTGAGGACTTGTAGGGTAGTACTTACTGGCTAGAGTAGAGGAAATGGATTCTATTTGAATATCTGTCTAGAGGCTTTGCCCCACAGGTCCTGGTTGTCCTTGATGGGCTGCAGCTGTGAGCATTGAAGAGAACTGGGATAAAAGGGGGCGGCGTAGCCATTCAGGGAGAGCCTTGAAGGAGCCCTGAACTGGGAAAGAACAGCATGCAGAAGAAAGCGTCTGTGCTGTGAAGACCTGCAGCCATAAGAACACACCGAGGAGGTATGGACTTTAGCAATCTGAGAACAGCATGATGGGACTCTAGAGAAATAGAACAACAACAAGTGGCAGCTTTAGATTTGGAGCAATCCAGCAAAGCTTGCAAATTTCTTGCTGGGCACCACCCTCTTGGTCAGGGCGAGTGGCCAGAAATGGAGGCCATTTTCCATGGGGAAAACGAAGTCATTGGCCCAGGCTCTGGGTGTCAGATGACTGGTGGCATCTGGGGCTGTAAGGACTTGCAGGGTCCTACTTGCTGGCAGCTTTCGTTCTGGAAGGATCCAGCACAGTTTGTAGATTCCTGGCTTGGCACTGCCCTGCCTGCCAGGCCAAGTGGCCACAAATGAAGGCCATTTTCCATGGGAAAAACGAAGTCCTTTCCCCAGGGTCTCAGGAATATGTTCAAGGTGGCGTTTGAGGCTCTAAGTACTTCCAGGGCCCTAGTTGCTGCCAGCTTTTCTTTTGGAAAAATCCAGCAACGATTGCATCATTCTAGCTAGGCTCCCACTTTCTGCCAGGGTGAGTGGCTGCCAAGGGAGGCCATTTGCCATGGGAAAAAGAAGTCCTTTCCCCAGGGTCTGGGTGTCAGATGAAAGGTGGCCTTTGGGGTTCTGAGGACTTGTAGGGTAGTACTTACTGGCTAGAGTAGAGGAAATGGATTCTATTTGAATATCTGTCCCACAGGTCCTGGTTGTCCTTGATGGGCTGCAGCTGTGAGCATTGAAGAGAACTGGGATAAAAGGGGGCGGCGTAGCCATTCAGGGAGAGCCTTGAAGGAGCCCTGAACTGGGAAAGAACAGCATGCAGAAGAAAGCGTCTGTGCTGTGAAGATCTGCAGCCATAAGAACACACCGAGGAGGTATGGACTTTAGCAATCTGAGAACAGCATGATGGGACTCTAGAGAAATAGAACAACAACAACTGGCAGCTTTAGATTTGGAGCAATCCAGCAAAGCTTGCAAATTTCTTGCTGGGCACCACCCTCTTGGTCAGGGCGAGTGGCCAGAAATGGAGGCCATTTTCCATGGGGAAAACGAAGTCATTGGCCCAGGCTCTGGGTGTCAGATGACTGGTGGCATCTGGGGCTCTAAGGACTTGCAGGGTCCTAGTTGCTGGCAGCTTTCGTTCTGGAAGGATCCAGCAGAGTTTGTAGATTCCTGGCTTGGCACTGCCCTGCCTGCCAGGCCAAGTGGCCAGAAATGAAGGCCATTTTCCATGGGAAAAACGAAGTCCTTTCCCCAGGGTCTCAGGAATATGTTCAAGGTGGCGTTTGAGGCTCTAAGTACTTCCAGGGCCCTAGTTGCTGCCAGCTTTTCTTTTGGAAAAATCCAGCAACGATTGCATCATTCTAGCTAGGCTCCCACTTTCTGCCAGGGTGAGTGGCTGCCAAGGGAGGCCATTTGCCATGGGAAAAAGAAGTCCTTTCCCCAGGGTCTGGGTGTCAGATGAAAGGTGGCCTTTGGGGTTCTGAGGACTTGTAGGGTAGTACTTACTGGCTAGAGTAGAGGAAATGGATTCTATTTGAATATCTGTCTAGAGGCTTTGCCCCACAGGTCCTGGTTGTCCTTGATGGGCTGCAGCTGTGAGCATTGAAGAGAACTGGGATAAAAGGGGGCGGCGTAGCCATTCAGGGAGAGCCTTGAAGGAGCCCTGAACTGGGAAAGAACAGCATGCAGAAGAAAGCGTCTGTGCTGTGAAGATCTGCAGCCATAAGAACACACCGAGGAGGTATGGACTTTAGCAATCTGAGAACAGCATTATGGGACTCTAGAGAAATAGAACAACAACAAGTGGCAGCTTTAGATTTGGAGCAATCCAGCAAAGCTTGCAAATTTCTTGCTGGGCACCACCCTCTTGGTCAGGGCGAGTGGCCAGAAATGGAGGCCATTTTCCATGGGGAAAACGAAGTCATTGGCCCAGGCTCTGGGTGTCAGATGACTGGTGGCATCTGGGGCTCTAAGGACTTGCAGGGTCCTAGTTGCTGGCAGCTTTCGTTCTGGAAGGATCCAGCAGAGTTTGTAGATTCCTGGCTTGGCACTGCCCTGCCTGCCAGGCCAAGTGGCCAGAAATGAAGGCCATTTTCCATGGGAAAAACGAAGTCCTTTCCCCAGGGTCTCAGGAATATGTTCAAGGTGGCGTTTGAGGCTCTAAGTACTTCCAGGGCCCTAGTTGCTGCCAGCTTTTCTTTTGGAAAAATCCAGCAACGATTGCATCATTCTAGCTAGGCTCCCACTTTCTGCCAGGGTGAGTGGCTGCCAAGGGAGGCCATTTGCCATGGGAAAAAGAAGTCCTTTCCCCAGGGTCTGGGTGTCAGATGAAAGGTGGCCTTTGGGGTTCTGAGGACTTGTAGGGTAGTACTTACTGGCTAGAGTAGAGGAAATGGATTCTATTTGAATATCTGTCTAGAGGCTTTGCCCCACAGGTCCTGGTTGTCCTTGATGGGCTGCAGCTGTGAGCATTGAAGAGAACTGGGATAAAAGGGGGCGGCGTAGCCATTCAGGGAGAGCCTTGAAGGAGCCCTGAACTGGGAAAGAACAGCATGCAGAAGAAAGCGTCTGTGCTGTGAAGATCTGCAGCCATAAGAACACACCGAGGAGGTATGGACTTTAGCAATCTGAGAACAGCATGATGGGACTCTAGAGAAATAGAACAACAACAAGTGGCAGCTTTCGATTTGGAGCAATCCAGCAAAGCTTGCAAATTTCTTGCTGGGCACCACCCTCTTGGTCAGGGCGAGTGGCCAGAAATGGAGGCCATTTTCCATGGGGAAAACGAAGTCATTGGCCCAGGCTCTGGGTGTCAGATGACTGGTGGCATCTGGGGCTCTAAGGACTTGCAGGGTCCTAGTTGCTGGCAGCTTTCGTTCTGGAAGGATCCAGCACAGTTTGTAGATTCCTGGCTTGGCACTGCCCTGCCTGCCAGGCCAAGTGGCCAGAAATGAAGGCCATTTTCCATGGGAAAAACGAAGTCCTTTCCCCAGGGTCTCAGTAATATGTTCAAGGTGGCGTTTGAGGCTCTAAGTACTTCCAGGGCCCTAGTTGCTGCCAGCTTTTCTTTTGGAAAAATCCAGCAACGATTGCATCATTCTAGCTAGGCTCCCACTTTCTGCCAGGGTGAGTGGCTGCCAAGGGAGGCCATTTGCCATGGGAAAAAGAAGTCCTTTCCCCAGGGTCTGGGTGTCAGATGAAAGGTGGCCTTTGGGGTTCTGAGGACTTGTAGGGTAGTACTTACTGGCTAGAGTAGAGGAAATGGATTCTATTTGAATATCTGTCTAGAGGCTTTGCCCCACAGGTCCTGGTTGTCCTTGATGGGCTGCAGCTGTGAGCATTGAAGAGAACTGGGATAAAAGGGGGCGGCGTAGCCATTCAGGGAGAGCCTTGAAGGAGCCCTGAACTGGGAAAGAACAGCATGCAGAAGAAAGCGTCTGTGCTGTGAAGATCTGCAGCCATAAGAACACACCGAGGAGGTATGGACTTTAGCAATCTGAGAACAGCATGATGGGACTCTAGAGAAATAGAACAACAACAAGTGGCAGCTTTAGATTTGGAGCAATCCAGCAAAGCTTGCAAATTTCTTGCTGGGCACCACCCTCTTGGTCAGGGCGAGTGGCCAGAAATGGAGGCCATTTTCCATGGGGAAAACGAAGTCATTGGCCCAGGCTCTGGGTGTCAGATGACTGGTGGCATCTGGGGCTCTAAGGACTTGCAGGGTCCTAGTTGCTGGCAGCTTTCGTTCTGGAAGGATCCAGCACAGTTTGTAGATTCCTGGCTTGGCACTGCCCTGCCTGCCAGGCCAAGTGGCCAGAAATGAAGGCCATTTTCCATGGGAAAAACGAAGTCCTTTCCCCAGGGTCTCAGGAATATGTTCAAGGTGGCGTTTGAGGCTCTAAGTACTTCCAGGGCCCTAGTTGCTGCCAGCTTTTCTTTTGGAAAAATCCAGCAACGATTGCATCATTCTAGCTAGGCTCCCACTTTCTGCCAGGGTGAGTGGCTGCCAAGGGAGGCCATTTGCCATGGGAAAAAGAAGTCCTTTCCCCAGGGTCTGGGTGTCAGATGAAAGGTGGCCTTTGGGGTTCTGAGGACTTGTAGGGTAGTACTTACTGGCTAGAGTAGAGGAAATGGATTCTATTTGAATATCTGTCTAGAGGCTTTGCCCCACAGGTCCTGGTTGTCCTTGATGGGCTGCAGCTGTGAGCATTGAAGAGAACTGGGATAAAAGGGGGTGGCGTAGCCATTCAGGGAGAGCCTTGAAGGAGCCCTGAACTGGGAAAGAACAGCATGCAGAAGAAAGCGTCTGTGCTGTGAAGATCTGCAGCCATAAGAACACACTGAGGAGGTATGGACTTTAGCAATCTGAGAACAGCATGATGGGACTCTAGAGAAATAGAACAACAACAAGTGGCAGCTTTCGATTTGGAGCAATCCAGCAAAGCTTGCAAATTTCTTGCTGGGCACCACCCTCTTGGTCAGGGTGAGTGGCCAGAAATGGAGGCCATTTTCCATGGGGAAAACGAAGTCATTGGCCCAGGCTCTGGGTGTCAGATGACTGGTGGCATCTGGGGCTCTAAGGACTTGCAGGGTCCTAGTTGCTGGCAGCTTTCGTTCTGGAAGGATCCAGCACAGTTTGTAGATTCCTGGCTTGGCACTGCCCTGCCTGCCAGGCCAAGTGGCCACAAATGAAGGCCATTTTCCATGGGAAAAACGAAGTCCTTTCCCCAGGGTCTCAGGAATATGTTCAAGGTGGCGTTTGAGGCTCTAAGTACTTCCAGGGCCCTAGTTGCTGCCAGCTTTTCTTTTGGAAAAATCCAGCAACGATTGCATCATTCTAGCTAGGCTCCCACTTTCTGCCAGGGTGAGTGGCTGCCAAGGGAGGCCATTTGCCATGGGAAAAAGAAGTCCTTTCCCCAGGGTCTGGGTGTCAGATGAAAGGTGGCCTTTGGGGTTCTGAGGACTTGTAGGGTAGTACTTACTGGCTAGAGTAGAGGAAATGGATTCTATTTGAATATCTGTCTAGAGGCTTTGCCCCACAGGTCCTGGTTGTCCTTGATGGGCTGCAGCTGTGAGCATTGAAGAGAACTGGGATAAAAGGGGGCGGCGTAGCCATTCAGGGAGAGCCTTGAAGGAGCCCTGAACTGGGAAAGAACAGCATGCAGAAGAAAGCGTCTGTGCTGTGAAGATCTGCAGCCATAAGAACACACTGAGGAGGTATGGACTTTAGCAATCTGAGAACAGCATTATGGGACTCTAGAGAAATAGAACAACAACAAGTGGCAGCTTTCGATTTGGAGCAATCCAGCAAAGCTTGCAAATTTCTTGCTGGGCACCACCCTCTTGGTCAGGGTGAGTGGCCAGAAATGGAGGCCATTTTCCATGGGGAAAACGAAGTCATTGGCCCAGGCTCTGGGTGTCAGATGACTGGTGGCATCTGGGGCTGTAAGGACTTGCAGGGTCCTAGTTGCTGGCAGCTTTCGTTCTGGAAGGATCCAGCAGAGTTTGTAGATTCCTGGCTTGGCACTGCCCTGCCTGCCAGGCCAAGTGGCCACAAATGAAGGCCATTTTCCATGGGAAAAACGAAGTCCTTTCCCCAGGGTCTCAGTAATATGTTCAAGGTGGCGTTTGAGGCTCTAAGTACTTCCAGGGCCCTAGTTGCTGCCAGCTTTTCTTTTGGAAAAATCCAGCAACGATTGCATCATTCTAGCTAGGCTCCCACTTTCTGCCAGGGTGAGTGGCTGCCAAGGGAGGCCATTTGCCATGGGAAAAAGAAGTCCTTTCCCCAGGGTCTGGGTGTCAGATGAAAGGTGGCCTTTGGGGTTCTGAGGACTTGTAGGGTAGTACTTACTGGCTAGAGTAGAGGAAATGGATTCTATTTGAATATCTGTCTAGAGGCTTTGCCCCACAGGTCCTGGTTGTCCTTGATGGGCTGCAGCTGTGAGCATTGAAGAGAACTGGGATAAAAGGGGGCGGCGTAGCCATTCAGGGAGAGCCTTGAAGGAGCCCTGAACTGGGAAAGAACAGCATGCAGAAGAAAGCGTCTGTGCTGTGAAGACCTGCAGCCATAAGAACACACCGAGGAGGTATGGACTTTAGCAATCTGAGAACAGCATGATGGGACTCTAGAGAAATAGAACAACAACAAGTGGCAGCTTTAGATTTGGAGCAATCCAGCAAAGCTTGCAAATTTCTTGCTGGGCACCACCCTCTTGGTCAGGGCGAGTGGCCAGAAATGGAGGCCATTTTCCATGGGGAAAACGAAGTCATTGGCCCAGGCTCTGGGTGTCAGATGACTGGTGGCATCTGGGGCTGTAAGGACTTGCAGGGTCCTACTTGCTGGCAGCTTTCGTTCTGGAAGGATCCAGCACAGTTTGTAGATTCCTGGCTTGGCACTGCCCTGCCTGCCAGGCCAAGTGGCCACAAATGAAGGCCATTTTCCATGGGAAAAACGAAGTCCTTTCCCCAGGGTCTCAGGAATATGTTCAAGGTGGCGTTTGAGGCTCTAAGTACTTCCAGGGCCCTAGTTGCTGCCAGCTTTTCTTTTGGAAAAATCCAGCAACGATTGCATCATTCTAGCTAGGCTCCCACTTTCTGCCAGGGTGAGTGGCTGCCAAGGGAGGCCATTTGCCATGGGAAAAAGAAGTCCTTTCCCCAGGGTCTGGGTGTCAGATGAAAGGTGGCCTTTGGGGTTCTGAGGACTTGTAGGGTAGTACTTACTGGCTAGAGTAGAGGAAATGGATTCTATTTGAATATCTGTCCCACAGGTCCTGGTTGTCCTTGATGGGCTGCAGCTGTGAGCATTGAAGAGAACTGGGATAAAAGGGGGCGGCGTAGCCATTCAGGGAGAGCCTTGAAGGAGCCCTGAACTGGGAAAGAACAGCATGCAGAAGAAAGCGTCTGTGCTGTGAAGATCTGCAGCCATAAGAACACACCGAGGAGGTATGGACTTTAGCAATCTGAGAACAGCATGATGGGACTCTAGAGAAATAGAACAACAACAACTGGCAGCTTTAGATTTGGAGCAATCCAGCAAAGCTTGCAAATTTCTTGCTGGGCACCACCCTCTTGGTCAGGGCGAGTGGCCAGAAATGGAGGCCATTTTCCATGGGGAAAACGAAGTCATTGGCCCAGGCTCTGGGTGTCAGATGACTGGTGGCATCTGGGGCTCTAAGGACTTGCAGGGTCCTAGTTGCTGGCAGCTTTCGTTCTGGAAGGATCCAGCAGAGTTTGTAGATTCCTGGCTTGGCACTGCCCTGCCTGCCAGGCCAAGTGGCCAGAAATGAAGGCCATTTTCCATGGGAAAAACGAAGTCCTTTCCCCAGGGTCTCAGGAATATGTTCAAGGTGGCGTTTGAGGCTCTAAGTACTTCCAGGGCCCTAGTTGCTGCCAGCTTTTCTTTTGGAAAAATCCAGCAACGATTGCATCATTCTAGCTAGGCTCCCACTTTCTGCCAGGGTGAGTGGCTGCCAAGGGAGGCCATTTGCCATGGGAAAAAGAAGTCCTTTCCCCAGGGTCTGGGTGTCAGATGAAAGGTGGCCTTTGGGGTTCTGAGGACTTGTAGGGTAGTACTTACTGGCTAGAGTAGAGGAAATGGATTCTATTTGAATATCTGTCTAGAGGCTTTGCCCCACAGGTCCTGGTTGTCCTTGATGGGCTGCAGCTGTGAGCATTGAAGAGAACTGGGATAAAAGGGGGCGGCGTAGCCATTCAGGGAGAGCCTTGAAGGAGCCCTGAACTGGGAAAGAACAGCATGCAGAAGAAAGCGTCTGTGCTGTGAAGATCTGCAGCCATAAGAACACACCGAGGAGGTATGGACTTTAGCAATCTGAGAACAGCATTATGGGACTCTAGAGAAATAGAACAACAACAAGTGGCAGCTTTAGATTTGGAGCAATCCAGCAAAGCTTGCAAATTTCTTGCTGGGCACCACCCTCTTGGTCAGGGCGAGTGGCCAGAAATGGAGGCCATTTTCCATGGGGAAAACGAAGTCATTGGCCCAGGCTCTGGGTGTCAGATGACTGGTGGCATCTGGGGCTCTAAGGACTTGCAGGGTCCTAGTTGCTGGCAGCTTTCGTTCTGGAAGGATCCAGCAGAGTTTGTAGATTCCTGGCTTGGCACTGCCCTGCCTGCCAGGCCAAGTGGCCAGAAATGAAGGCCATTTTCCATGGGAAAAACGAAGTCCTTTCCCCAGGGTCTCAGGAATATGTTCAAGGTGGCGTTTGAGGCTCTAAGTACTTCCAGGGCCCTAGTTGCTGCCAGCTTTTCTTTTGGAAAAATCCAGCAACGATTGCATCATTCTAGCTAGGCTCCCACTTTCTGCCAGGGTGAGTGGCTGCCAAGGGAGGCCATTTGCCATGGGAAAAAGAAGTCCTTTCCCCAGGGTCTGGGTGTCAGATGAAAGGTGGCCTTTGGGGTTCTGAGGACTTGTAGGGTAGTACTTACTGGCTAGAGTAGAGGAAATGGATTCTATTTGAATATCTGTCTAGAGGCTTTGCCCCACAGGTCCTGGTTGTCCTTGATGGGCTGCAGCTGTGAGCATTGAAGAGAACTGGGATAAAAGGGGGCGGCGTAGCCATTCAGGGAGAGCCTTGAAGGAGCCCTGAACTGGGAAAGAACAGCATGCAGAAGAAAGCGTCTGTGCTGTGAAGATCTGCAGCCATAAGAACACACCGAGGAGGTATGGACTTTAGCAATCTGAGAACAGCATGATGGGACTCTAGAGAAATAGAACAACAACAAGTGGCAGCTTTCGATTTGGAGCAATCCAGCAAAGCTTGCAAATTTCTTGCTGGGCACCACCCTCTTGGTCAGGGCGAGTGGCCAGAAATGGAGGCCATTTTCCATGGGGAAAACGAAGTCATTGGCCCAGGCTCTGGGTGTCAGATGACTGGTGGCATCTGGGGCTCTAAGGACTTGCAGGGTCCTAGTTGCTGGCAGCTTTCGTTCTGGAAGGATCCAGCACAGTTTGTAGATTCCTGGCTTGGCACTGCCCTGCCTGCCAGGCCAAGTGGCCAGAAATGAAGGCCATTTTCCATGGGAAAAACGAAGTCCTTTCCCCAGGGTCTCAGTAATATGTTCAAGGTGGCGTTTGAGGCTCTAAGTACTTCCAGGGCCCTAGTTGCTGCCAGCTTTTCTTTTGGAAAAATCCAGCAACGATTGCATCATTCTAGCTAGGCTCCCACTTTCTGCCAGGGTGAGTGGCTGCCAAGGGAGGCCATTTGCCATGGGAAAAAGAAGTCCTTTCCCCAGGGTCTGGGTGTCAGATGAAAGGTGGCCTTTGGGGTTCTGAGGACTTGTAGGGTAGTACTTACTGGCTAGAGTAGAGGAAATGGATTCTATTTGAATATCTGTCTAGAGGCTTTGCCCCACAGGTCCTGGTTGTCCTTGATGGGCTGCAGCTGTGAGCATTGAAGAGAACTGGGATAAAAGGGGGCGGCGTAGCCATTCAGGGAGAGCCTTGAAGGAGCCCTGAACTGGGAAAGAACAGCATGCAGAAGAAAGCGTCTGTGCTGTGAAGATCTGCAGCCATAAGAACACACCGAGGAGGTATGGACTTTAGCAATCTGAGAACAGCATGATGGGACTCTAGAGAAATAGAACAACAACAAGTGGCAGCTTTAGATTTGGAGCAATCCAGCAAAGCTTGCAAATTTCTTGCTGGGCACCACCCTCTTGGTCAGGGCGAGTGGCCAGAAATGGAGGCCATTTTCCATGGGGAAAACGAAGTCATTGGCCCAGGCTCTGGGTGTCAGATGACAGGTGGCATCTGGGGCTGTAAGGACTTGCAGGGTCCTAGTTGCTGGCAGCTTTCGTTCTGGAAGGATCCAGCACAGTTTGTAGATTCCTGGCTTGGCACTGCCCTGCCTGCCAGGCCAAGTGGCCAGAAATGAAGGCCATTTTCCATGGGAAAAACGAAGTCCTTTCCCCAGGGTCTCAGGAATATGTTCAAGGTGGCGTTTGAGGCTCTAAGTACTTCCAGGGCCCTAGTTGCTGCCAGCTTTTCTTTTGGAAAAATCCAGCAACGATTGCATCATTCTAGCTAGGCTCCCACTTTCTGCCAGGGTGAGTGGCTGCCAAGGGAGGCCATTTGCCATGGGAAAAAGAAGTCCTTTCCCCAGGGTCTGGGTGTCAGATGAAAGGTGGCCTTTGGGGTTCTGAGGACTTGTAGGGTAGTACTTACTGGCTAGAGTAGAGGAAATGGATTCTATTTGAATATCTGTCTAGAGGCTTTGCCCCACAGGTCCTGGTTGTCCTTGATGGGCTGCAGCTGTGAGCATTGAAGAGAACTGGGATAAAAGGGGGCGGCGTAGCCATTCAGGGAGAGCCTTGAAGGAGCCCTGAACTGGGAAAGAACAGCATGCAGAAGAAAGCGTCTGTGCTGTGAAGATCTGCAGCCATAAGAACACACCGAGGAGGTATGGACTTTAGCAATCTGAGAACAGCATTATGGGACTCTAGAGAAATAGAACAACAACAAGTGGCAGCTTTCGATTTGGAGCAATCCAGCAAAGCTTGCAAATTTCTTGCTGGGCACCACCCTCTTGGTCAGGGCGAGTGGCCAGAAATGGAGGCCATTTTCCATGGGGAAAACGAAGTCATTGGCCCAGGCTCTGGGTGTCAGATGACTGGTGGCATCTGGGGCTCTAAGGACTTGCAGGGTCCTAGTTGCTGGCAGCTTTCGTTCTGGAAGGATCCAGCACAGTTTGTAGATTCCTGGCTTGGCACTGCCCTGCCTGCCAGGCCAAGTGGCCAGAAATGAAGGCCATTTTCCATGGGAAAAACGAAGTCCTTTCCCCAGGGTCTCAGGAATATGTTCAAGGTGGCGTTTGAGGCTCTAAGTACTTCCAGGGCCCTAGTTGCTGCCAGCTTTTCTTTTGGAAAAATCCAGCAACGATTGCATCATTCTAGCTAGGCTCCCACTTTCTGCCAGGGTGAGTGGCTGCCAAGGGAGGCCATTTGCCATGGGAAAAAGAAGTCCTTTCCCCAGGGTCTGGGTGTCAGATGAAAGGTGGCCTTTGGGGTTCTGAGGACTTGTAGGGTAGTACTTACTGGCTAGAGTAGAGGAAATGGATTCTATTTGAATATCTGTCCCACAGGTCCTGGTTGTCCTTGATGGGCTGCAGCTGTGAGCATTGAAGAGAACTGGGATAAAAGGGGGCGGCGTAGCCATTCAGGGAGAGCCTTGAAGGAGCCCTGAACTGGGAAAGAACAGCATGCAGAAGAAAGCGTCTGTGCTGTGAAGATCTGCAGCCATAAGAACACACCGAGGAGGTATGGACTTTAGCAATCTGAGAACAGCATGATGGGACTCTAGAGAAATAGAACAACAACAAGTGGCAGCTTTCGATTTGGAGCAATCCAGCAAAGCTTGCAAATTTCTTGCTGGGCACCACCCTCTTGGTCAGGGCGAGTGGCCAGAAATGGAGGCCATTTTCCATGGGGAAAACGAAGTCATTGGCCCAGGCTCTGGGTGTCAGATGACTGGTGGCATCTGGGGCTCTAAGGACTTGCAGGGTCCTAGTTGCTGGCAGCTTTCGTTCTGGAAGGATCCAGCAGAGTTTGTAGATTCCTGGCTTGGCACTGCCCTGCCTGCCAGGCCAAGTGGCCAGAAATGAAGGCCATTTTCCATGGGAAAAACGAAGTCCTTTCCCCAGGGTCTCAGGAATATGTTCAAGGTGGCGTTTGAGGCTCTAAGTACTTCCAGGGCCCTAGTTGCTGCCAGCTTTTCTTTTGGAAAAATCCAGCAACGATTGCATCATTCTAGCTAGGCTCCCACTTTCTGCCAGGGTGAGTGGCTGCCAAGGGAGGCCATTTGCCATGGGAAAAAGAAGTCCTTTCCCCAGGGTCTGGGTGTCAGATGAAAGGTGGCCTTTGGGGTTCTGAGGACTTGTAGGGTAGTACTTACTGGCTAGAGTAGAGGAAATGGATTCTATTTGAATATCTGTCTAGAGGCTTTGCCCCACAGGTCCTGGTTGTCCTTGATGGGCTGCAGCTGTGAGCATTGAAGAGAACTGGGATAAAAGGGGGCGGCGTAGCCATTCAGGGAGAGCCTTGAAGGAGCCCTGAACTGGGAAAGAACAGCATGCAGAAGAAAGCGTCTGTGCTGTGAAGATCTGCAGCCATAAGAACACACCGAGGAGGTATGGACTTTAGCAATCTGAGAACAGCATGATGGGACTCTAGAGGAATAGAACAACAACAAGTGGCAGCTTTAGATTTGGAGCAATCCAGCAAAGCTTGCAAATTTCTTGCTGGGCACCACCCTCTTGGTCAGGGCGAGTGGCCAGAAATGGAGGCCATTTTCCATGGGGAAAACGAAGTCATTGGCCCAGGCTCTGGGTGTCAGATGACTGGTGGCATCTGGGGCTCTAAGGACTTGCAGGGTCCTAGTTGCTGGCAGCTTTCGTTCTGGAAGGATCCAGCACAGTTTGTAGATTCCTGGCTTGGCACTGCCCTGCCTGCCAGGCCAAGTGGCCACAAATGAAGGCCATTTTCCATGGGAAAAACGAAGTCCTTTCCCCAGGGTCTCAGGAATATGTTCAAGGTGGCGTTTGAGGCTCTAAGTACTTCCAGGGCCCTAGTTGCTGCCAGCTTTTCTTTTGGAAAAATCCAGCAACGATTGCATCATTCTAGCTAGGCTCCCACTTTCTGCCAGGGTGAGTGGCTGCCAAGGGAGGCCATTTGCCATGGGAAAAAGAAGTCCTTTCCCCAGGGTCTGGGTGTCAGATGAAAGGTGGCCTTTGGGGTTCTGAGGACTTGTAGGGTAGTACTTACTGGCTAGAGTAGAGGAAATGGATTCTATTTGAATATCTGTCTAGAGGCTTTGCCCCACAGGTCCTGGTTGTCCTTGATGGGCTGCAGCTGTGAGCATTGAAGAGAACTGGGATAAAAGGGGGCGGCGTAGCCATTCAGGGAGAGCCTTGAAGGAGCCCTGAACTGGGAAAGAACAGCATGCAGAAGAAAGCGTCTGTGCTGTGAAGATCTGCAGCCATAAGAACACACCGAGGAGGTATGGACTTTAGCAATCTGAGAACAGCATGATGGGACTCTAGAGAAATAGAACAACAACAAGTGGCAGCTTTCGATTTGGAGCAATCCAGCAAAGCTTGCAAATTTCTTGCTGGGCACCACCCTCTTGGTCAGGGCGAGTGGCCAGAAATGGAGGCCATTTTCCATGGGGAAAACGAAGTCATTGGCCCAGGCTCTGGGTGTCAGATGACTGGTGGCATCTGGGGCTCTAAGGACTTGCAGGGTCCTAGTTGCTGGCAGCTTTCGTTCTGGAAGGATCCAGCACAGTTTGTAGATTCCTGGCTTGGCACTGCCCTGCCTGCCAGGCCAAGTGGCCAGAAATGAAGGCCATTTTCCATGGGAAAAACGAAGTCCTTTCCCCAGGGTCTCAGGAATATGTTCAAGGTGGCGTTTGAGGCTCTAAGTACTTCCAGGGCCCTAGTTGCTGCCAGCTTTTCTTTTGGAAAAATCCAGCAACGATTGCATCATTCTAGCTAGGCTCCCACTTTCTGCCAGGGTGAGTGGCTGCCAAGGGAGGCCATTTGCCATGGGAAAAAGAAGTCCTTTCCCCAGGGTCTGGGTGTCAGATGAAAGGTGGCCTTTGGGGTTCTGAGGACTTGTAGGGTAGTACTTACTGGCTAGAGTAGAGGAAATGGATTCTATTTGAATATCTGTCTAGAGGCTTTGCCCCACAGGTCCTGGTTGTCCTTGATGGGCTGCAGCTGTGAGCATTGAAGAGAACTGGGATAAAAGGGGGCGGCGTAGCCATTCAGGGAGAGCCTTGAAGGAGCCCTGAACTGGGAAAGAACAGCATGCAGAAGAAAGCGTCTGTGCTGTGAAGACCTGCAGCCATAAGAACACACCGAGGAGGTATGGACTTTAGCAATCTGAGAACAGCATGATGGGACTCTAGAGAAATAGAACAACAACAAGTGGCAGCTTTCGATTTGGAGCAATCCAGCAAAGCTTGCAAATTTCTTGCTGGGCACCACCCTCTTGGTCAGGGCGAGTGGCCAGAAATGGAGGCCATTTTCCATGGGGAAAACGAAGTCATTGGCCCAGGCTCTGGGTGTCAGATGACTGGTGGCATCTGGGGCTCTAAGGACTTGCAGGGTCCTAGTTGCTGGCAGCTTTCGTTCTGGAAGGATCCAGCACAGTTTGTAGATTCCTGGCTTGGCACTGCCCTGCCTGCCAGGCCAAGTGGCCAGAAATGAAGGCCATTTTCCATGGGAAAAACGAAGTCCTTTCCCCAGGGTCTCAGGAATATGTTCAAGGTGGCGTTTGAGGCTCTAAGTACTTCCAGGGCCCTAGTTGCTGCCAGCTTTTCTTTTGGAAAAATCCAGCAACGATTGCATCATTCTAGCTAGGCTCCCACTTTCTGCCAGGGTGAGTGGCTGCCAAGGGAGGCCATTTGCCATGGGAAAAAGAAGTCCTTTCCCCAGGGTCTGGGTGTCAGATGAAAGGTGGCCTTTGGGGTTCTGAGGACTTGTAGGGTAGTACTTACTGGCTAGAGTAGAGGAAATGGATTCTATTTGAATATCTGTCTAGAGGCTTTGCCCCACAGGTCCTGGTTGTCCTTGATGGGCTGCAGCTGTGAGCATTGAAGAGAACTGGGATAAAAGGGGGCGGCGTAGCCATTCAGGGAGAGCCTTGAAGGAGCCCTGAACTGGGAAAGAACAGCATGCAGAAGAAAGCGTCTGTGCTGTGAAGACCTGCAGCCATAAGAACACACCAAGGAGGTATGGACTTTAGCAATCTGAGAACAGCATGATGGGACTCTAGAGAAATAGAACAACAACAAGTGGCAGCTTTAGATTTGGAGCAATCCAGCAAAGCTTGCAAATTTCTTGCTGGGCACCACCCTCTTGGTCAGGGCGAGTGGCCAGAAATGGAGGCCATTTTCCATGGGGAAAACGAAGTCATTGGCCCAGGCTCTGGGTGTCAGATGACTGGTGGCATCTGGGGCTCTAAGGACTTGCAGGGTCCTAGTTGCTGGCAGCTTTCGTTCTGGAAGGATCCAGCACAGTTTGTAGATTCCTGGCTTGGCACTGCCCTGCCTGCCAGGCCAAGTGGCCACAAATGAAGGCCATTTTCCATGGGAAAAACGAAGTCCTTTCCCCAGGGTCTCAGTAATATGTTCAAGGTGGCGTTTGAGGCTCTAAGTACTTCCAGGGCCCTAGTTGCTGCCAGCTTTTCTTTTGGAAAAATCCAGCAACGATTGCATCATTCTAGCTAGGCTCCCACTTTCTGCCAGGGTGAGTGGCTGCCAAGGGAGGCCATTTGCCATGGGAAAAAGAAGTCCTTTCCCCAGGGTCTGGGTGTCAGATGAAAGGTGGCCTTTGGGGTTCTGAGGACTTGTAGGGTAGTACTTACTGGCTAGAGTAGAGGAAATGGATTCTATTTGAATATCTGTCCCACAGGTCCTGGTTGTCCTTGATGGGCTGCAGCTGTGAGCATTGAAGAGAACTGGGATAAAAGGGGGCGGCGTAGCCATTCAGGGAGAGCCTTGAAGGAGCCCTGAACTGGGAAAGAACAGCATGCAGAAGAAAGCGTCTGTGCTGTGAAGATCTGCAGCCATAAGAACACACTGAGGAGGTATGGACTTTAGCAATCTGAGAACAGCATGATGGGACTCTAGAGAAATAGAACAACAACAAGTGGCAGCTTTCGATTTGGAGCAATCCAGCAAAGCTTGCAAATTTCTTGCTGGGCACCACCCTCTTGGTCAGGGTGAGTGGCCAGAAATGGAGGCCATTTTCCATGGGGAAAACGAAGTCATTGGCCCAGGCTCTGGGTGTCAGATGACTGGTGGCATCTGGGGCTGTAAGGACTTGCAGGGTCCTAGTTGCTGGCAGCTTTCGTTCTGGAAGGATCCAGCAGAGTTTGTAGATTCCTGGCTTGGCACTGCCCTGCCTGCCAGGCCAAGTGGCCAGAAATGAAGGCCATTTTCCATGGGAAAAACGAAGTCCTTTCCCCAGGGTCTCAGGAATATGTTCAAGGTGGCGTTTGAGGCTCTAAGTACTTCCAGGGCCCTAGTTGCTGCCAGCTTTTCTTTTGGAAAAATCCAGCAACGATTGCATCATTCTAGCTAGGCTCCCACTTTCTGCCAGGGTGAGTGGCTGCCAAGGGAGGCCATTTGCCATGGGAAAAAGAAGTCCTTTCCCCAGGGTCTGGGTGTCAGATGAAAGGTGGCCTTTGGGGTTCTGAGGACTTGTAGGGTAGTACTTACTGGCTAGAGTAGAGGAAATGGATTCTATTTGAATATCTGTCTAGAGGCTTTGCCCCACAGGTCCTGGTTGTCCTTGATGGGCTGCAGCTGTGAGCATTGAAGAGAACTGGGATAAAAGGGGGCGGCGTAGCCATTCAGGGAGAGCCTTGAAGGAGCCCTGAACTGGGAAAGAACAGCATGCAGAAGAAAGCGTCTGTGCTGTGAAGATCTGCAGCCATAAGAACACACCGAGGAGGTATGGACTTTAGCAATCTGAGAACAGCATTATGGGACTCTAGAGAAATAGAACAACAACAAGTGGCAGCTTTAGATTTGGAGCAATCCAGCAAAGCTTGCAAATTTCTTGCTGGGCACCACCCTCTTGGTCAGGGCGAGTGGCCAGAAATGGAGGCCATTTTCCATGGGGAAAACGAAGTCATTGGCCCAGGCTCTGGGTGTCAGATGACTGGTGGCATCTGGGGCTGTAAGGACTTGCAGGGTCCTAGTTGCTGGCAGCTTTCGTTCTGGAAGGATCCAGCACAGTTTGTAGATTCCTGGCTTGGCACTGCCCTGCCTGCCAGGCCAAGTGGCCAGAAATGAAGGCCATTTTCCATGGGAAAAACGAAGTCCTTTCCCCAGGGTCTCAGGAATATGTTCAAGGTGGCGTTTGAGGCTCTAAGTACTTCCAGGGCCCTAGTTGCTGCCAGCTTTTCTTTTGGAAAAATCCAGCAACGATTGCATCATTCTAGCTAGGCTCCCACTTTCTGCCAGGGTGAGTGGCTGCCAAGGGAGGCCATTTGCCATGGGAAAAAGAAGTCCTTTCCCCAGGGTCTGGGTGTCAGATGAAAGGTGGCCTTTGGGGTTCTGAGGACTTGTAGGGTAGTACTTACTGGCTAGAGTAGAGGAAATGGATTCTATTTGAATATCTGTCTAGAGGCTTTGCCCCACAGGTCCTGGTTGTCCTTGATGGGCTGCAGCTGTGAGCATTGAAGAGAACTGGGATAAAAGGGGGCGGCGTAGCCATTCAGGGAGAGCCTTGAAGGAGCCCTGAACTGGGAAAGAACAGCATGCAGAAGAAAGCGTCTGTGCTGTGAAGATCTGCAGCCATAAGAACACACCGAGGAGGTATGGACTTTAGCAATCTGAGAACAGCATGATGGGACTCTAGAGAAATAGAACAACAACAAGTGGCAGCTTTCGATTTGGAGCAATCCAGCAAAGCTTGCAAATTTCTTGCTGGGCACCACCCTCTTGGTCAGGGCGAGTGGCCAGAAATGGAGGCCATTTTCCATGGGGAAAACGAAGTCATTGGCCCAGGCTCTGGGTGTCAGATGACTGGTGGCATCTGGGGCTGTAAGGACTTGCAGGGTCCTAGTTGCTGGCAGCTTTCGTTCTGGAAGGATCCAGCACAGTTTGTAGATTCCTGGCTTGGCACTGCCCTGCCTGCCAGGCCAAGTGGCCAGAAATGAAGGCCATTTTCCATGGGAAAAACGAAGTCCTTTCCCCAGGGTCTCAGGAATATGTTCAAGGTGGCGTTTGAGGCTCTAAGTACTTCCAGGGCCCTAGTTGCTGCCAGCTTTTCTTTTGGAAAAATCCAGCAACGATTGCATCATTCTAGCTAGGCTCCCACTTTCTGCCAGGGTGAGTGGCTGCCAAGGGAGGCCATTTGCCATGGGAAAAAGAAGTCCTTTCCCCAGGGTCTGGGTGTCAGATGAAAGGTGGCCTTTGGGGTTCTGAGGACTTGTAGGGTAGTACTTACTGGCTAGAGTAGAGGAAATGGATTCTATTTGAATATCTGTCCCACAGGTCCTGGTTGTCCTTGATGGGCTGCAGCTGTGAGCATTGAAGAGAACTGGGATAAAAGGGGGCGGCGTAGCCATTCAGGGAGAGCCTTGAAGGAGCCCTGAACTGGGAAAGAACAGCATGCAGAAGAAAGCGTCTGTGCTGTGAAGATCTGCAGCCATAAGAACACACCGAGGAGGTATGGACTTTAGCAATCTGAGAACAGCATGATGGGACTCTAGAGAAATAGAACAACAACAAGTGGCAGCTTTCGATTTGGAGCAATCCAGCAAAGCTTGCAAATTTCTTGCTGGGCACCACCCTCTTGGTCAGGGCGAGTGGCCAGAAATGGAGGCCATTTTCCATGGGGAAAACGAAGTCATTGGCCCAGGCTCTGGGTGTCAGATGACTGGTGGCATCTGGGGCTCTAAGGACTTGCAGGGTCCTAGTTGCTGGCAGCTTTCGTTCTGGAAGGATCCAGCAGAGTTTGTAGATTCCTGGCTTGGCACTGCCCTGCCTGCCAGGCCAAGTGGCCAGAAATGAAGGCCATTTTCCATGGGAAAAACGAAGTCCTTTCCCCAGGGTCTCAGGAATATGTTCAAGGTGGCGTTTGAGGCTCTAAGTACTTCCAGGGCCCTAGTTGCTGCCAGCTTTTCTTTTGGAAAAATCCAGCAACGATTGCATCATTCTAGCTAGGCTCCCACTTTCTGCCAGGGTGAGTGGCTGCCAAGGGAGGCCATTTGCCATGGGAAAAAGAAGTCCTTTCCCCAGGGTCTGGGTGTCAGATGAAAGGTGGCCTTTGGGGTTCTGAGGACTTGTAGGGTACTACTTACTGGCTAGAGTAGAGGAAATGGATTCTATTTGAATATCTGTCTAGAGGCTTTGCCCCACAGGTCCTGGTTGTCCTTGATGGGCTGCAGCTGTGAGCATTGAAGAGAACTGGGATAAAAGGGGGCGGCGTAGCCATTCAGGGAGAGCCTTGAAGGAGCCCTGAACTGGGAAAGAACAGCATGCAGAAGAAAGCGTCTGTGCTGTGAAGATCTGCAGCCATAAGAACACACCGAGGAGGTATGGACTTTAGCAATCTGAGAACAGCATGATGGGACTCTAGAGAAATAGAACAACAACAAGTGGCAGCTTTCGATTTGGAGCAATCCAGCAAAGCTTGCAAATTTCTTGCTGGGCACCACCCTCTTGGTCAGGGTGAGTGGCCAGAAATGGAGGCCATTTTCCATGGGGAAAACGAAGTCATTGGCCCAGGCTCTGGGTGTCAGATGACTGGTGGCATCTGGGGCTGTAAGGACTTGCAGGGTCCTAGTTGCTGGCAGCTTTCGTTCTGGAAGGATCCAGCAGAGTTTGTAGATTCCTGGCTTGGCACTGCCCTGCCTGCCAGGCCAAGTGGCCAGAAATGAAGGCCATTTTCCATGGGAAAAACGAAGTCCTTTCCCCAGGGTCTCAGGAATATGTTCAAGGTGGCGTTTGAGGCTCTAAGTACTTCCAGGGCCCTAGTTGCTGCCAGCTTTTCTTTTGGAAAAATCCAGCAACGATTGCATCATTCTAGCTAGGCTCCCACTTTCTGCCAGGGTGAGTGGCTGCCAAGGGAGGCCATTTGCCATGGGAAAAAGAAGTCCTTTCCCCAGGGTCTGGGTGTCAGATGAAAGGTGGCCTTTGGGGTTCTGAGGACTTGTAGGGTAGTACTTACTGGCTAGAGTAGAGGAAATGGATTCTATTTGAATATCTGTCTAGAGGCTTTGCCCCACAGGTCCTGGTTGTCCTTGATGGGCTGCAGCTGTGAGCATTGAAGAGAACTGGGATAAAAGGGGGCGGCGTAGCCATTCAGGGAGAGCCTTGAAGGAGCCCTGAACTGGGAAAGAACAGCATGCAGAAGAAAGCGTCTGTGCTGTGAAGATCTGCAGCCATAAGAACACACCGAGGAGGTATGGACTTTAGCAATCTGAGAACAGCATTATGGGACTCTAGAGAAATAGAACAACAACAAGTGGCAGCTTTAGATTTGGAGCAATCCAGCAAAGCTTGCAAATTTCTTGCTGGGCACCACCCTCTTGGTCAGGGCGAGTGGCCAGAAATGGAGGCCATTTTCCATGGGGAAAACGAAGTCATTGGCCCAGGCTCTGGGTGTCAGATGACTGGTGGCATCTGGGGCTGTAAGGACTTGCAGGGTCCTAGTTGCTGGCAGCTTTCGTTCTGGAAGGATCCAGCACAGTTTGTAGATTCCTGGCTTGGCACTGCCCTGCCTGCCAGGCCAAGTGGCCAGAAATGAAGGCCATTTTCCATGGGAAAAACGAAGTCCTTTCCCCAGGGTCTCAGGAATATGTTCAAGGTGGCGTTTGAGGCTCTAAGTACTTCCAGGGCCCTAGTTGCTGCCAGCTTTTCTTTTGGAAAAATCCAGCAACGATTGCATCATTCTAGCTAGGCTCCCACTTTCTGCCAGGGTGAGTGGCTGCCAAGGGAGGCCATTTGCCATGGGAAAAAGAAGTCCTTTCCCCAGGGTCTGGGTGTCAGATGAAAGGTGGCCTTTGGGGTTCTGAGGACTTGTAGGGTAGTACTTACTGGCTAGAGTAGAGGAAATGGATTCTATTTGAATATCTGTCTAGAGGCTTTGCCCCACAGGTCCTGGTTGTCCTTGATGGGCTGCAGCTGTGAGCATTGAAGAGAACTGGGATAAAAGGGGGCGGCGTAGCCATTCAGGGAGAGCCTTGAAGGAGCCCTGAACTGGGAAAGAACAGCATGCAGAAGAAAGCGTCTGTGCTGTGAAGATCTGCAGCCATAAGAACACACCGAGGAGGTATGGACTTTAGCAATCTGAGAACAGCATGATGGGACTCTAGAGAAATAGAACAACAACAAGTGGCAGCTTTCGATTTGGAGCAATCCAGCAAAGCTTGCAAATTTCTTGCTGGGCACCACCCTCTTGGTCAGGGCGAGTGGCCAGAAATGGAGGCCATTTTCCATGGGGAAAACGAAGTCATTGGCCCAGGCTCTGGGTGTCAGATGACTGGTGGCATCTGGGGCTGTAAGGACTTGCAGGGTCCTAGTTGCTGGCAGCTTTCGTTCTGGAAGGATCCAGCACAGTTTGTAGATTCCTGGCTTGGCACTGCCCTGCCTGCCAGGCCAAGTGGCCAGAAATGAAGGCCATTTTCCATGGGAAAAACGAAGTCCTTTCCCCAGGGTCTCAGGAATATGTTCAAGGTGGCGTTTGAGGCTCTAAGTACTTCCAGGGCCCTAGTTGCTGCCAGCTTTTCTTTTGGAAAAATCCAGCAACGATTGCATCATTCTAGCTAGGCTCCCACTTTCTGCCAGGGTGAGTGGCTGCCAAGGGAGGCCATTTGCCATGGGAAAAAGAAGTCCTTTCCCCAGGGTCTGGGTGTCAGATGAAAGGTGGCCTTTGGGGTTCTGAGGACTTGTAGGGTAGTACTTACTGGCTAGAGTAGAGGAAATGGATTCTATTTGAATATCTGTCCCACAGGTCCTGGTTGTCCTTGATGGGCTGCAGCTGTGAGCATTGAAGAGAACTGGGATAAAAGGGGGCGGCGTAGCCATTCAGGGAGAGCCTTGAAGGAGCCCTGAACTGGGAAAGAACAGCATGCAGAAGAAAGCGTCTGTGCTGTGAAGATCTGCAGCCATAAGAACACACCGAGGAGGTATGGACTTTAGCAATCTGAGAACAGCATGATGGGACTCTAGAGAAATAGAACAACAACAAGTGGCAGCTTTCGATTTGGAGCAATCCAGCAAAGCTTGCAAATTTCTTGCTGGGCACCACCCTCTTGGTCAGGGCGAGTGGCCAGAAATGGAGGCCATTTTCCATGGGGAAAACGAAGTCATTGGCCCAGGCTCTGGGTGTCAGATGACTGGTGGCATCTGGGGCTCTAAGGACTTGCAGGGTCCTAGTTGCTGGCAGCTTTCGTTCTGGAAGGATCCAGCAGAGTTTGTAGATTCCTGGCTTGGCACTGCCCTGCCTGCCAGGCCAAGTGGCCAGAAATGAAGGCCATTTTCCATGGGAAAAACGAAGTCCTTTCCCCAGGGTCTCAGGAATATGTTCAAGGTGGCGTTTGAGGCTCTAAGTACTTCCAGGGCCCTAGTTGCTGCCAGCTTTTCTTTTGGAAAAATCCAGCAACGATTGCATCATTCTAGCTAGGCTCCCACTTTCTGCCAGGGTGAGTGGCTGCCAAGGGAGGCCATTTGCCATGGGAAAAAGAAGTCCTTTCCCCAGGGTCTGGGTGTCAGATGAAAGGTGGCCTTTGGGGTTCTGAGGACTTGTAGGGTAGTACTTACTGGCTAGAGTAGAGGAAATGGATTCTATTTGAATATCTGTCTAGAGGCTTTGCCCCACAGGTCCTGGTTGTCCTTGATGGGCTGCAGCTGTGAGCATTGAAGAGAACTGGGATAAAAGGGGGCGGCGTAGCCATTCAGGGAGAGCCTTGAAGGAGCCCTGAACTGGGAAAGAACAGCATGCAGAAGAAAGCGTCTGTGCTGTGAAGATCTGCAGCCATAAGAACACACCGAGGAGGTATGGACTTTAGCAATCTGAGAACAGCATGATGGGACTCTAGAGAAATAGAACAACAACAAGTGGCAGCTTTCGATTTGGAGCAATCCAGCAAAGCTTGCAAATTTCTTGCTGGGCACCACCCTCTTGGTCAGGGCGAGTGGCCAGAAATGGAGGCCATTTTCCATGGGGAAAACGAAGTCATTGGCCCAGGCTCTGGGTGTCAGATGACTGGTGGCATCTGGGGCTCTAAGGACTTGCAGGGTCCTAGTTGCTGGCAGCTTTCGTTCTGGAAGGATCCAGCAGAGTTTGTAGATTCCTGGCTTGGCACTGCCCTGCCTGCCAGGCCAAGTGGCCAGAAATGAAGGCCATTTTCCATGGGAAAAACGAAGTCCTTTCCCCAGGGTCTCAGGAATATGTTCAAGGTGGCGTTTGAGGCTCTAAGTACTTCCAGGGCCCTAGTTGCTGCCAGCTTTTCTTTTGGAAAAATCCAGCAACGATTGCATCATTCTAGCTAGGCTCCCACTTTCTGCCAGGGTGAGTGGCTGCCAAGGGAGGCCATTTGCCATGGGAAAAAGAAGTCCTTTCCCCAGGGTCTGGGTGTCAGATGAAAGGTGGCCTTTGGGGTTCTGAGGACTTGTAGGGTAGTACTTACTGGCTAGAGTAGAGGAAATGGATTCTATTTGAATATCTGTCTAGAGGCTTTGCCCCACAGGTCCTGGTTGTCCTTGATGGGCTGCAGCTGTGAGCATTGAAGAGAACTGGGATAAAAGGGGGCGGCGTAGCCATTCAGGGAGAGCCTTGAAGGAGCCCTGAACTGGGAAAGAACAGCATGCAGAAGAAAGCGTCTGTGCTGTGAAGATCTGCAGCCATAAGAACACACCGAGGAGGTATGGACTTTAGCAATCTGAGAACAGCATGATGGGACTCTAGAGAAATAGAACAACAACAAGTGGCAGCTTTAGATTTGGAGCAATCCAGCAAAGCTTGCAAATTTCTTGCTGGGCACCACCCTCTTGGTCAGGGCGAGTGGCCAGAAATGGAGGCCATTTTCCATGGGGAAAACGAAGTCATTGGCCCAGGCTCTGGGTGTCAGATGACTGGTGGCATCTGGGGCTCTAAGGACTTGCAGGGTCCTAGTTGCTGGCAGCTTTCGTTCTGGAAGGATCCAGCACAGTTTGTAGATTCCTGGCTTGGCACTGCCCTGCCTGCCAGGCCAAGTGGCCAGAAATGAAGGCCATTTTCCATGGGAAAAACGAAGTCCTTTCCCCAGGGTCTCAGTAATATGTTCAAGGTGGCGTTTGAGGCTCTAAGTACTTCCAGGGCCCTAGTTGCTGCCAGCTTTTCTTTTGGAAAAATCCAGCAACGATTGCATCATTCTAGCTAGGCTCCCACTTTCTGCCAGGGTGAGTGGCTGCCAAGGGAGGCCATTTGCCATGGGAAAAAGAAGTCCTTTCCCCAGGGTCTGGGTGTCAGATGAAAGGTGGCCTTTGGGGTTCTGAGGACTTGTAGGGTACTACTTACTGGCTAGAGTAGAGGAAATGGATTCTATTTGAATATCTGTCTAGAGGCTTTGCCCCACAGGTCCTGGTTGTCCTTGATGGGCTGCAGCTGTGAGCATTGAAGAGAACTGGGATAAAAGGGGGCGGCGTAGCCATTCAGGGAGAGCCTTGAAGGAGCCCTGAACTGGGAAAGAACAGCATGCAGAAGAAAGCGTCTGTGCTGTGAAGACCTGCAGCCATAAGAACACACCGAGGAGGTATGGACTTTAGCAATCTGAGAACAGCATGATGGGACTCTAGAGAAATAGAACAACAACAAGTGGCAGCTTTAGATTTGGAGCAATCCAGCAAAGCTTGCAAATTTCTTGCTGGGCACCACCCTCTTGGTCAGGGCGAGTGGCCAGAAATGGAGGCCATTTTCCATGGGGAAAACGAAGTCATTGGCCCAGGCTCTGGGTGTCAGATGACTGGTGGCATCTGGGGCTCTAAGGACTTGCAGGGTCCTAGTTGCTGGCAGCTTTCGTTCTGGAAGGATCCAGCACAGTTTGTAGATTCCTGGCTTGGCACTGCCCTGCCTGCCAGGCCAAGTGGCCACAAATGAAGGCCATTTTCCATGGGAAAAACGAAGTCCTTTCCCCAGGGTCTCAGTAATATGTTCAAGGTGGCGTTTGAGGCTCTAAGTACTTCCAGGGCCCTAGTTGCTGCCAGCTTTTCTTTTGGAAAAATCCAGCAACGATTGCATCATTCTAGCTAGGCTCCCACTTTCTGCCAGGGTGAGTGGCTGCCAAGGGAGGCCATTTGCCATGGGAAAAAGAAGTCCTTTCCCCAGGGTCTGGGTGTCAGATGAAAGGTGGCCTTTGGGGTTCTGAGGACTTGTAGGGTAGTACTTACTGGCTAGAGTAGAGGAAATGGATTCTATTTGAATATCTGTCTAGAGGCTTTGCCCCACAGGTCCTGGTTGTCCTTGATGGGCTGCAGCTGTGAGCATTGAAGAGAACTGGGATAAAAGGGGGCGGCGTAGCCATTCAGGGAGAGCCTTGAAGGAGCCCTGAACTGGGAAAGAACAGCATGCAGAAGAAAGCGTCTGTGCTGTGAAGATCTGCAGCCATAAGAACACACCGAGGAGGTATGGACTTTAGCAATCTGAGAACAGCATGATGGGACTCTAGAGAAATAGAACAACAACAAGTGGCAGCTTTCGATTTGGAGCAATCCAGCAAAGCTTGCAAATTTCTTGCTGGGCACCACCCTCTTGGTCAGGGCGAGTGGCCAGAAATGGAGGCCATTTTCCATGGGGAAAACGAAGTCATTGGCCCAGGCTCTGGGTGTCAGATGACTGGTGGCATCTGGGGCTCTAAGGACTTGCAGGGTCCTAGTTGCTGGCAGCTTTCGTTCTGGAAGGATCCAGCACAGTTTGTAGATTCCTGGCTTGGCACTGCCCTGCCTGCCAGGCCAAGTGGCCAGAAATGAAGGCCATTTTCCATGGGAAAAACGAAGTCCTTTCCCCAGGGTCTCAGGAATATGTTCAAGGTGGCGTTTGAGGCTCTAAGTACTTCCAGGGCCCTAGTTGCTGCCAGCTTTTCTTTTGGAAAAATCCAGCAACGATTGCATCATTCTAGCTAGGCTCCCACTTTCTGCCAGGGTGAGTGGCTGCCAAGGGAGGCCATTTGCCATGGGAAAAAGAAGTCCTTTCCCCAGGGTCTGGGTGTCAGATGAAAGGTGGCCTTTGGGGTTCTGAGGACTTGTAGGGTAGTACTTACTGGCTAGAGTAGAGGAAATGGATTCTATTTGAATATCTGTCCCACAGGTCCTGGTTGTCCTTGATGGGCTGCAGCTGTGAGCATTGAAGAGAACTGGGATAAAAGGGGGCGGCGTAGCCATTCAGGGAGAGCCTTGAAGGAGCCCTGAACTGGGAAAGAACAGCATGCAGAAGAAAGCGTCTGTGCTGTGAAGATCTGCAGCCATAAGAACACACCGAGGAGGTATGGACTTTAGCAATCTGAGAACAGCATGATGGGACTCTAGAGAAATAGAACAACAACAAGTGGCAGCTTTCGATTTGGAGCAATCCAGCAAAGCTTGCAAATTTCTTGCTGGGCACCACCCTCTTGGTCAGGGCGAGTGGCCAGAAATGGAGGCCATTTTCCATGGGGAAAACGAAGTCATTGGCCCAGGCTCTGGGTGTCAGATGACTGGTGGCATCTGGGGCTCTAAGGACTTGCAGGGTCCTAGTTGCTGGCAGCTTTCGTTCTGGAAGGATCCAGCACAGTTTGTAGATTCCTGGCTTGGCACTGCCCTGCCTGCCAGGCCAAGTGGCCAGAAATGAAGGCCATTTTCCATGGGAAAAACGAAGTCCTTTCCCCAGGGTCTCAGGAATATGTTCAAGGTGGCGTTTGAGGCTCTAAGTACTTCCAGGGCCCTAGTTGCTGCCAGCTTTTCTTTTGGAAAAATCCAGCAACGATTGCATCATTCTAGCTAGGCTCCCACTTTCTGCCAGGGTGAGTGGCTGCCAAGGGAGGCCATTTGCCATGGGAAAAAGAAGTCCTTTCCCCAGGGTCTGGGTGTCAGATGAAAGGTGGCCTTTGGGGTTCTGAGGACTTGTAGGGTAGTACTTACTGGCTAGAGTAGAGGAAATGGATTCTATTTGAATATCTGTCTAGAGGCTTTGCCCCACAGGTCCTGGTTGTCCTTGATGGGCTGCAGCTGTGAGCATTGAAGAGAACTGGGATAAAAGGGGGCGGCGTAGCCATTCAGGGAGAGCCTTGAAGGAGCCCTGAACTGGGAAAGAACAGCATGCAGAAGAAAGCGTCTGTGCTGTGAAGATCTGCAGCCATAAGAACACACCGAGGAGGTATGGACTTTAGCAATCTGAGAACAGCATGATGGGACTCTAGAGAAATAGAACAACAACAAGTGGCAGCTTTCGATTTGGAGCAATCCAGCAAAGCTTGCAAATTTCTTGCTGGGCACCACCCTCTTGGTCAGGGCGAGTGGCCAGAAATGGAGGCCATTTTCCATGGGGAAAACGAAGTCATTGGCCCAGGCTCTGGGTGTCAGATGACTGGTGGCATCTGGGGCTCTAAGGACTTGCAGGGTCCTAGTTGCTGGCAGCTTTCGTTCTGGAAGGATCCAGCACAGTTTGTAGATTCCTGGCTTGGCACTGCCCTGCCTGCCAGGCCAAGTGGCCAGAAATGAAGGCCATTTTCCATGGGAAAAACGAAGTCCTTTCCCCAGGGTCTCAGTAATATGTTCAAGGTGGCGTTTGAGGCTCTAAGTACTTCCAGGGCCCTAGTTGCTGCCAGCTTTTCTTTTGGAAAAATCCAGCAACGATTGCATCATTCTAGCTAGGCTCCCACTTTCTGCCAGGGTGAGTGGCTGCCAAGGGAGGCCATTTGCCATGGGAAAAAGAAGTCCTTTCCCCAGGGTCTGGGTGTCAGATGAAAGGTGGCCTTTGGGGTTCTGAGGACTTGTAGGGTAGTACTTACTGGCTAGAGTAGAGGAAATGGATTCTATTTGAATATCTGTCTAGAGGCTTTGCCCCACAGGTCCTGGTTGTCCTTGATGGGCTGCAGCTGTGAGCATTGAAGAGAACTGGATAAAAGGGGGCGGCGTAGCCATTCAGGGAGAGCCTTGAAGGAGCCCTGAACTGGGAAAGAACAGCATGCAGAAGAAAGCGTCTGTGCTGTGAAGATCTGCAGCCATAAGAACACACTGAGGAGGTATGGACTTTAGCAATCTGAGAACAGCATGATGGGACTCTAGAGAAATAGAACAACAACAAGTGGCAGCTTTCGATTTGGAGCAATCCAGCAAAGCTTGCAAATTTCTTGCTGGGCACCACCCTCTTGGTCAGGGCGAGTGGCCAGAAATGGAGGCCATTTTCCATGGGGAAAACGAAGTCATTGGCCCAGGCTCTGGGTGTCAGATGACTGGTGGCATCTGGGGCTCTAAGGACTTGCAGGGTCCTAGTTGCTGGCAGCTTTCGTTCTGGAAGGATCCAGCACAGTTTGTAGATTCCTGGCTTGGCACTGCCCTGCCTGCCAGGCCAGAGTGGCCAACAAATGAAGGCCATTTTCCATGGGAAAAAACGAAGTCCTTTCCCCAGGGTCTCAGGAATATGTTCAAGGTGGCGTTTGAGGCTCTAAGTACTTCCAGGGCCCTAGTTGCTGCCAGCTTTTCTTTTGGAAAAATCCAGCAACGATTGCATCATTCTAGCTAGGCTCCCACTTTCTGCCAGGGTGAGTGGCTGCCAAGGGAGGCCATTTGCCATGGGAAAAGAAGTCCTTTCCCCAGGGTCTGGGTGTCAGATGAAAGGTGGCCTTTGGGGTTCTGAGGACTTGTAGGGTAGTACTTACTGGCTAGAGTAGAGGAAATGGATTCTATTTGAATATCTGTCTAGAGGCTTTGCCCCACAGGTCCTGGTTGTCTTGATGGGCTGCAGCTGTGAGCATTGAAGAGAACTGGGATAAAAGGGGGCGGCTTAGCCATTCAGGGAGAGCCTTGAAGGAGCCCTGAACTGGGAAAGAACAGCATGCAGAAGAAAGCGTCTGTGCTGTGAAGATCTGCAGCCATAAGAACACACCGAGGAGGTATGGACTTTAGCAATCTGAGAACAGCATGATGGGACTCTAGAGAAATAGAACAACAACAAGTGGCAGCTTTAGATTTGGAGCAATCCAGCAAAGCTTGCAAATTTCTTGCTGGGCACCACCCTCTTGGTCAGGGCGAGTGGCCAGAAATGGAGGCCATTTTCCATGGGGAAAACGAAGTCATTGGCCCAGGCTCTGGGTGTCAGATGACTGGTGGCATCTGGGGCTCTAAGGACTTGCAGGGTCCTAGTTGCTGGCAGCTTTCGTTCTGGAAGGATCCAGCACAGTTTGTAGATTCCTGGCTTGGCACTGCCCTGCCTGCCAGGCCAAGTGGCCAGAAATGAAGGCCATTTTCCATGGGAAAAACGAAGTCCTTTCCCCAGGGTCTCAGGAATATGTTCAAGGTGGCGTTTGAGGCTCTAAGTACTTCCAGGGCCCTAGTTGCTGCCAGCTTTTCTTTTGGAAAAATCCAGCAACGATTGCATCATTCTAGCTAGGCTCCCACTTTCTGCCAGGGTGAGTGGCTGCCAAGGGAGGCCATTTGCCATGGGAAAAAGAAGTCCTTTCCCCAGGGTCTGGGTGTCAGATGAAAGGTGGCCTTTGGGGTTCTGAGGACTTGTAGGGTAGTACTTACTGGCTAGAGTAGAGGAAATGGATTCTATTTGAATATCTGTCTAGAGGCTTTGCCCCACAGGTCCTGGTTGTCCTTGATGGGCTGCAGCTGTGAGCATTGAAGAGAACTGGGATAAAAGGGGGCGGCGTAGCCATTCAGGGAGAGCCTTGAAGGAGCCCTGAACTGGGAAAGAACAGCATGCAGAAGAAAGCGTCTGTGCTGTGAAGATCTGCAGCCATAAGAACACACCGAGGAGGTATGGACTTTAGCAATCTGAGAACAGCATTATGGGACTCTAGAGAAATAGAACAACAACAAGTGGCAGCTTTCGATTTGGAGCAATCCAGCAAAGCTTGCAAATTTCTTGCTGGGCACCACCCTCTTGGTCAGGGCGAGTGGCCAGAAATGGAGGCCATTTTCCATGGGGAAAACGAAGTCATTGGCCCAGGCTCTGGGTGTCAGATGACTGGTGGCATCTGGGGCTCGTAAGGACTTGCAGGGTCCTAGTTGCTGGCAGCTTTCGTTCTGGAAGGATCCAGCAGAGTTTGTAGATTCCTGGCTTGGCACTGCCCTGCCTGCCAGGCCAAGTGGCCACAAATGAAGGCCATTTTCCATGGGAAAAACGAAGTCCTTTCCCCAGGGTCTCAGTAATATGTTCAAGGTGGCGTTTGAGGCTCTAAGTACTTCCAGGGCCCTAGTTGCTGCCAGCTTTTCTTTTGGAAAAATCCAGCAACGATTGCATCATTCTAGCTAGGCTCCCACTTTCTGCCAGGGTGAGTGGCTGCCAAGGGAGGCCATTTGCCATGGGAAAAAGAAGTCCTTTCCCCAGGGTCTGGGTGTCAGATGAAAGGTGGCCTTTGGGGTTCTGAGGACTTGTAGGGTAGTACTTACTGGCTAGAGTAGAGGAAATGGATTCTATTTGAATATCTGTCTAGAGGCTTTGCCCACAGGTCCTGGTTGTCCTTGATGGGCTGCAGCTGTGAGCATTGAAGAGAACTGGGATAAAAGGGGGCGGCTTAGCCATTCAGGGAGAGCCTTGAAGGAGCCCTGAACTGGGAAAGAACAGCATGCAGAAGAAAGCGTCTGTGCTGTGAAGATCTGCAGCCATAAGAACACACCGAGGAGGTATGGACTTTAGCAATCTGAGAACAGCATTATGGGACTCTAGAGAAATAGAACAACAACAAGTGGCAGCTTTCGATTTGGAGCAATCCAGCAAAGCTTGCAAATTTCTTGCTGGGCACCACCCTCTTGGTCAGGGCGAGTGGCCAGAAATGGAGGCCATTTTCCATGGGGAAAACGAAGTCATTGGCCCAGGCTCTGGGTGTCAGATGACTGGTGGCATCTGGGGCTCTAAGGACTTGCAGGGTCCTAGTTGCTGGCAGCTTTCGTTCTGGAAGGATCCAGCACAGTTTGTAGATTCCTGGCTTGGCACTGCCCTGCCTGCCAGGCCAAGTGGCCAGAAATGAAGGCCATTTTCCATGGGAAAAAAGAAGTCCTTTCCCCAGGGTCTCAGGAATATGTTCAAGGTGGCGTTTGAGGCTCTAAGTACTTCCAGGGCCCTAGTTGCTGCCAGCTTTTCTTTTGGAAAAATCAGCAACGATTGCATCATTCTAGCTAGGCTCCCACTTTCTGCCAGGGTGAGTGGCTGCCAAGGGAGGCCATTTGCCATGGGAAAAAGAAGTCCTTTCCCCAGGGTCTGGGTGTCAGATGAAGGTGCCTTTGGGGTTCTGAGGACTTGTAGGGTAGTACTTACTGGCTAGAGTAGAGGAAATGGATTCTATTTGAATATCTGTCTAGAGGGCTTTGCCCCACAGGTCCTGGTTGTCCTTGATGGGCTGCAGCTGTGAGCATTGAAGAGAACTGGGATAAAAGGGGGCGGCTTAGCCATTCAGGGAGAGCCTTGAAGGAGCCCTGAACTGGGAAAGAACAGCATGCAGAAGAAAGCGTCTGTGCTGTGAAGATCTGCAGCCATAAGAACACACCGAGGAGGTATGGACTTTAGCAATCTGAGAACAGCATGATGGGACTCTAGAGAAATAGAACAACAACAAGTGGCAGCTTTCGATTTGGAGCAATCCAGCAAAGCTTGCAAATTTCTTGCTGGGCACCACCCTCTTGGTCAGGGCGAGTGGCCAGAAATGGAGGCCATTTTCCATGGGGAAAACGAAGTCATTGGCCCAGGCTCTGGGTGTCAGATGACTGGTGGCATCTGGGGCTCTAAGGACTTGCAGGGTCCTAGTTGCTGGCAGCTTTCGTTCTGGAAGGATCCAGCAGAGTTTGTAGATTCCTGGCTTGGCACTGCCCTGCCTGCCAGGCAGAGTGGCCACAAATGAAGGCCATTTTCCATGGGAAAAACGAAGTCCTTTCCCCAGGGTCTCAGTAATATGTTCAAGGTGGCGTTTGAGGCTCTAAGTACTTCCAGGGCCCTAGTTGCTGCCAGCTTTTCTTTTGGAAAAATCCAGCAACGATTGCATCATTCTAGCTAGGCTCCCACTTTCTGCCAGGGTGAGTGGCTGCCAAGGGAGGCCATTTGCCATGGGAAAAAGAAGTCCTTTCCCCAGGGTCTGGGTGTCAGATGAAAGGGTGGCCTTTGGGGTTCTGAGGACTTGTAGGGTAGTACTTACTGGCTAGAGTAGAGGAAATGGATTCTATTTGAATATCTGTCTAGAGGCTTTGCCCCACAGGTCCTGGTTGTCCTTGATGGGCTGCAGCTGTGAGCATTGAAGAGAACTGGGATAAAAGGGGGCGGCTTAGCCATTCAGGGAGAGCCTTGAAGGAGCCCTGAACTGGGAAAGAACAGCATGCAGAAGAAAGCGTCTGTGCTGTGAAGATCTGCAGCCATAAGAACACACCGAGGAGGTATGGACTTTAGCAATCTGAGAACAGCATGATGGGACTCTAGAGAAATAAACAACAACAAGTGGCAGCTTTAGATTTGAGCAATCCAGCAAAGCTTGCAAATTTCTTGCTGGGCACCACCCTCTTGGTCAGGGCGAGTGGCCAGAAATGGAGGCCATTTTCCATGGGAAAACGAAGTCATTGGCCCAGGCTCTGGGTGTCAGATGACTGGTGGCATCTGGGGCTCTAAGGACTTGCAGGGTCCTAGTTGCTGGCAGCTTTCGTTCTGGAAGGATCCAGCAGAGTTTGTAGATTCCTGGCTTGGCACTGCCCTGCCTGCCAGGCAGAGTGGCCACAAAAATGAAGGCCATTTTCCATGGGAAAAACGAAGTCCTTTCCCCAGGGTCTCAGGAATATGTTCAAGGTGGCGTTTGAGGCTCTAAGTACTTCCAGGGCCCTAGTTGCTGCCAGCTTTTCTTTTGGAAAAATCCAGCAACGATTGCATCATTCTAGCTAGGCTCCCACTTTCTGCCAGGGTGAGTGGCTGCCAAGGGAGGCCATTTGCCATGGGAAAAAGAAGTCCTTTCCCCAGGGTCTGGGTGTCAGATGAAAGGTGGCCTTTGGGGTTCTGAGGACTTGTAGGGTAGTACTTACTGGCTAGAGTAGAGGAAATGGATTCTATTTGAATATCTGTCTAGAGGCTTTGCCCCACAGGTCCTGGTTGTCCTTGATGGGCTGCAGCTGTGAGCATTGAAGAGAACTGGGATAAAAGGGGGCGGCGTAGCCATTCAGGGAGAGCCTTGAAGGAGCCCTGAACTGGGAAAGAACAGCATGCAGAAGAAAGCGTCTGTGCTGTGAAGATCTGCAGCCATAAGAACACACCGAGGAGGTATGGACTTTAGCAATCTGAGAACAGCATGATGGGACTCTAGAGAAATAGAACAACAACAAGTGGCAGCTTTCGATTTGGAGCAATCCAGCAAAGCTTGCAAATTTCTTGCTGGGCACCACCCTCTTGGTCAGGGCGAGTGGCCAGAAATGGAGGCCATTTTCCATGGGGAAAACGAAGTCATTGGCCCAGGCTCTGGGTGTCAGATGACTGGTGGCATCTGGGGCTCTAAGGACTTGCAGGGTCCTAGTTGCTGGCAGCTTTCGTTCTGGAAGGATCCAGCAGAGTTTGTAGATTCCTGGCTTGGCACTGCCCTGCCTGCCAGGCAGAGTGGCCACAAATGAAGGCCATTTTCCATGGGAAAAACGAAGTCCTTTCCCCAGGGTCTCAGTAATATGTTCAAGGTGGCGTTTGAGGCTCTAAGTACTTCCAGGGCCCTAGTTGCTGCCAGCTTTTCTTTTGGAAAAATCCAGCAACGATTGCATCATTCTAGCTAGGCTCCCACTTTCTGCCAGGGTGAGTGGCTGCCAAGGGAGGCCATTTGCCATGGGAAAAAGAAGTCCTTTCCCCAGGGTCTGGGTGTCAGATGAAAGGTGGCCTTTGGGGTTCTGAGGACTTGTAGGGTAGTACTTACTGGCTAGAGTAGAGGAAATGGATTCTATTTGAATATCTGTCTAGAGGCTTTGCCCCACAGGTCCTGTTGTCCTTGATGGGCTGCAGCTGTGAGCATTGAAGAGAACTGGGATAAAAGGGGGCGCGTAGCCATTCAGGGAGAGCCTTGAAGGAGCCCTGAACTGGGAAAGAACAGCATGCAGAAGAAAGCGTCTGTGCTGTGAAGATCTGCAGCCATAAGAACACACCGAGGAGGTATGGACTTTAGCAATCTGAGAACAGCATTATGGGACTCTAGAGAAATAGAACAACAACAAGTGGCAGCTTTCGATTTGGAGCAATCCAGCAAAGCTTGCAAATTTCTTGCTGGGCACCACCCTCTTGGTCAGGGCGAGTGGCCAGAAATGGAGGCCATTTTCCATGGGGAAAACGAAGTCATTGGCCCAGGCTCTGGGTGTCAGATGACAGGTGGCATCTGGGGCTCTAAGGACTTGCAGGGTCCTAGTTGCTGGCAGCTTTCGTTCTGGAAGGATCCAGCAGAGTTTGTAGATTCCCTGGCTTGGCACTGCCCTGCCTGCCAGGCCAAGTGGCCAGAAATGAAGGCCATTTTCCATGGGAAAAACGAAGTCCTTTCCCCAGGGTCTCAGGAATATGTTCAAGGTGGCGTTTGAGGCTCTAAGTACTTCCAGGGCCCTAGTTGCTGCCAGCTTTTCTTTTGGAAAAATCCAGCAACGATTGCATCATTCTAGCTAGGCTCCCACTTTCTGCCAGGGTGAGTGGCTGCCAAGGGAGGCCATTTGCCATGGGAAAAAGAAGTCCTTTCCCCAGGTCTGGGTGTCAGATGAAAGGTGGCCTTTGGGGTTCTGAGGACTTGTAGGGTAGTACTTACTGGCTAGAGTAGAGGGAAATGGATTCTATTTGAATATCTGTCTAGAGGCTTTGCCCCACAGGTCCTGGTTGTCCTTGATGGGCTGCAGCTGTGAGCATTGAAGAGAACTGGGATAAAAGGGGGCGGCGTAGCCATTCAGGGAGAGCCTTGAAGGAGCCCTGAACTGGGAAAGAACAGCATGCAGAAGAAAGCGTCTGTGCTGTGAAGATCTGCAGCCATAAGAACACACCGAGGAGGTATGGACTTTAGCAATCTGAGAACAGCATGATGGGACTCTAGAGAAATAGAACAACAAGTGGCAGCTTTCGATTTGGAGCAATCCAGCAAAGCTTGCAAATTTCTTGCTGGGCACCACCCTCTTGGTCAGGGCGAGTGGCCAGAAATGGAGGCCATTTTCCATGGGGAAAAACGAAGTCATTGGCCCAGGCTCTGGGTGTCAGATGACTGGTGGCATCTGGGGCTCTAAGGACTTGCAGGGTCCTAGTTGCTGGCAGCTTTCGTTCTGGAAGGATCCAGCACAGGTTGTAGATTCCTGGCTTGGCACTGCCCTGCCTGCCAGGCCAAGTGGCCAAAAATGAAGCCATTTTCCATGGGAAAAACGAGTCCTTTCCCCAGGGGTCTCAGGAATATGTTCAAGGTGGCGTTTGAGCTCTAAGTACTTCCAGGGCCCTAGTTGCTGCCAGCTTTTCTTTTGGAAAAATCCAGCAACGATTGCATCATTCTAGCTAGGCTCCCACTTTCTGCCAGGGTGAGTGGCTGCCAAGGGAGGCCATTGCCATGGGAAAAGAAGTCCTTTCCCCCAGGGTCTGGGTGTCAGATGAAAGTGGCCTTTGGGTTTCTGAGGACTTGGTAGGGTAGTACTTACTGCTAGAGTAGAGGAAATGGATTCTATTTGAATATCTGTCTAGAGGCTTTGCCCCACAGGTCCTGGTTGTCCTTGATGGGCTGCAGCTGTGAGCATTGAAGAGAACTGGGATAAATGGGGCGGCTTAGCCATTCAGGGAGAGCCTTGAAGGAGCCCTGAACTGGGAAAGAACAGCATGCAGGAGAAAGCGTCTGTGCTGTGAAGATCTGCAGCCATAAGAACACACCGAGGAGGTATGGACTTTAGCAATCTGAGAACAGCATTATGGGACTCTAGAGAAATAGAAACAACAACAAGTGCAGCTTTAGATGTGGAGCAATCCAGCAAAGATTGCAAATTTCTTGCTGGGCACCACCCTCTTGGTCAGGGCGAGTGGCCAGAAATGGAGGCCATTTTCCATGGGGAAAACGAAGTCATTGGCCCAGGCTCTGGGTGTCAGATGACTGGTGGCATCTGGGGCTCTAAGGACTTGTCAGGGTCCTAGTTGCTGGCAGCTTTCGTTCTGGAAGGATCCAGCACAGTTTGTAGATTCCTGGCTTGGCACTGCCCTGCCTGCCAGGCAGAGTGGCCACGAAATGAAGGCCATTTTCCATGGGAAAAACGAAGTCCTTTCCCAGGGTTCCTCAGTAATATGTTCAAGGTGGCGTTGAGGCTCTAAGTACTTCCAGGGCCCTAGTTGCTGCCAGCTTTTCTTTTGGAAAAATCCAGCAACGATTGCATCATTCTAGCTAGGCTCCCACTTTCTGCCAGGGTGAGTGGCTGCCAAGGGAGGCATTTGCCTGGGAAAAAGAAGTCCTTTCCCAGGGTCTGGGTGTCAGATGAAAGGTGGCCTTTGGGGGTTCTGAGGACTTGTAGGGTAGTACTTACTGGGCTAGAGTAGAGGAAATGGATTCTATTTGAATATCTGTCTAGAGGCTTTGCCCCACAGGTCCTGGTTGTCCTTGATGGGCTGCAGCTGTGAGCATTGAAGAGAACTGGGATAAAAGGGGGGGCGGCGTAGCCATTCAGGGAGAGCCTTGAAGGAGCCCTGAACTGGGAAAGAACAGCATGCAGAAGAAAGCGTCTGTGCTGTGAAGATCTGCAGCCATAAGAACACACCGAGGAGGGTATGGACTTTAGCAATCTGAGAACAGCATGATGGGACTCTAGAGGAAATAGAACTACAACAAGTGGCAGCTTTAGATTTGGAGCAATCCAGCAAAGCTTGCAAATTTCCTTGCTGGGCACCACCCTCTTGGTCAGGTCGAGTGGCCAGAAATGGAGGCCATTTTCCCATGGGGAAAACGAAGTCATTGGCCCAGGCTCTGGGGTGTCAGATGACTGGTGGCATCTGGGGCTCTAAGGACTTGCAGGGGTCCTAGTTGCTGGCAGCTTTCGTTCTGGAAGGATCCAGCACAGTTTGTAGATTCCTGGGCTTGGCACTGCCCTGCCTGCCAGGCAGAGTGTCCACAAATGAAGGCCA